>NC_135376.1:64672500-64677500 GCF_049243985.1 Paroedura picta | reverse complement strand
CTGGAAAACATTAGTCTTTTCCAGTTTTTATTCCTTCATATTTAATACCATGTCATATGGTAGCATCAAGAGGGGGGCTAGGATGTGATCAATTTCAGTTTTTTTTTAAGTGGTACCAATTCCCATTTGATGTTACTAAGAAGTATAGATATGATGGCCGAAGAAGAGGCAGAGTATTCTTTCATTACAAAGTTATCTTTTGATTATGAACTTTGCTGTCCAGTGGCTGAAAAATTAAATTTGTAAGCTTGAGAAGTTAAGCCTAAAGAAATATGCACCACCAACAGAGAGCAATGCTAATGTTTAAGTAGCTGAAATAGCTGTTTGCTTAGTGGAGAATGTGAGGTATCTGACAGAGGGGACATCTCTCTTATTAGTAATCAAATAGGGCTGACCAGTTGTTGCCATCACTCTGGGATTGTGTCAGGAAATGGAGAACAAGTTCAACACTTTATAGAACTTGAAGTATCAAAAATCAATATAACTATATTTGTCTTTAGTGTTTTAGCTATGGAAATAATACAGCAGTGGACTGGTGCCTTTTCAATAGGATTTAATACATCACTTATTTTTTGTGTGTGAAAGTTTAGGAATCCTATTTGAATAGTTAATAGAAAGTGGCACACTATAGATGTGACTTGAGATCACATAGTTACGCATTTTACAGAGTTTTTACTTTTTACAATGTTGAACATTGTGTGACATGCATGTTTAAAACAATCAGTGGTAAAGGTTTTTGGTACACTGTATGCAGTCAGAGATGTTGAACACTGTGATTATTTCCTCCGTATCAAACTTGCATCAATAAACATACCAGCATTTTGTATTAGTCATGTATAAGCACAATGGATTGCAACAGAAACAACTTGTATATAAATACTTATTGAGGTACTTCAATAGGTCCCAGTTAATATGTATTATTTGGGATGGTTGCAAAAAAAAGCCCAAATGCTCGGCAAAACAATATCAGTGCTTTTGAACATCCCTATATCCATCCCAAGCATGTTATAATTTGATATCCTGGGAGCATGAGGGAATTAAAAAAAAACACTTGGGTAATGGGTTTACCATGTTTATTTGAATAAAGAAGATTGAAACTCCATTTGCGCTGCGCATAAATGCTTTTGAGATCTTAATTATTGATGAAAAATCTGCTGTGCTTCTGAGTTTGAAGATATGGCAATTTTATAGGAATTTTAATCACCTTCTGCATTAAGAATTTCAAAGGTAAGGCTTGTTTTTACATAATGTAAAAAGAATGTATATTTTAGCCTTCTTAAGAGTTGTCACTTATAATGACAAAATTCTATTAGCACACTTGGTTGCATTCCCTGTTGCTCTAAGAAGTGATGTTATTGCACTCTCAGTACTTTGAGATAAATTTTAGAAGTGCTGCATTTAACGCTTACATAGAAACTATTTTGGTAATGATATGACGGGAAAATATACTTTGGAAAATGAATCATAAAGTTTATGTCATCTCTAGGGAGGGTCAAATTGCGTTCCAGATTTCGACCAATAATTTATTTTGGATTGATGCCTATGTTCTTAGTTTATCACCTAAATTTGCTGATGTTGGAGCAGAATTTCTGAGGCACCATACAAGTTCCCACACAAAGTGTTATTATTTATTCAAAATCACATCCAATGTGCTTTCCAGATCTTTTTTGACATTAGGATACATGTAATAGTTTTTGACCTGGAATATTTATCCTGAGGATATGAACCGATAATTCAAACTGGAAACGTGATCTTTGGCTTGGTATTTGGTCTGGTGAAAAGGAAGACTCTTTCTAATAACTTAGAATTGATTTTCGGAAGGAATGGATAGATAAAGGGACTATCCATATACTCATTTGGCCTGCATTACGTAGTTTGCATAAAATAATTTATGTCTTAGCATGTTTGACCAATTGCTTAAAAAGCGGGATGGTTTAAAAATCACATTTTCCCCTATAGAAGTATTGTATGTAGATTATTCTTTGGAAAACTTTCTTTAAAACTAGTTATTGTAGTTGTGATAATGTATTTTGGACAATGTTTTGTTCTTTTAAATTCTTTCTATCTGTGTAATTGATATACTGCATAAAAACAATACTATGAAGTAGTTATAGCCAAAGGTATTCCTTCCCCCAAAAAAGTGTCCATGGGAAATTAGATTGTCCTAAAGAAAGTTAAATAAAAGAAAAGGCCTATATTTTTATGTAGTACCGCTGAAAAGGATGGGAGTATCATTTTCATAGTCGAATAATGTTTTCTGGGAAAGCACAAAAGCAGATGTTCCTCATTAGGAACACCCATTGTCTGCATATCAAAACTATGAAGAGATAAATCTATCCTATTTCACCCATACATTCCAATGGCTGTAAATGATTACAGGATGCCGCTTTAACTGCTAAACCAAAACCACGCTGTGTGCTAAAATAATTCTTTTCTGCCATCATAATATTTTATTGGAAGGTATAGAAATTTCTGGTAAGAGACATCCTCTTTATTTTGCCTATCCTTGTTTGGCTTGCATCTGTGTGAAACCTCAGCATCCAACTGTTGAAAACTGAAGAGACTGATTGTGGAAGAACAGAGGAAGACAGGGTTACATTACTATCACAACATTAAGAAGTGACTTGCTAGTGAAGCAACGGCAGAGCTTCCTGTACACACTGAATGAGCTTGCAAAGTATTGCTGAGAGCATGCTTGGCATCATTTTTCCAGATGGTACTATCACAGTCGTACTGCTCGTTGGCATCTCTGTGGGTAGTAAATACTCTCCCTCCCCAATAAATCTGGCATTATTCTGTAGAGTTTAGAAGACTTATAATTCCAAGTGTGTTCTACTTTTCTGAATAAAAGCCAGACATCTGTTTATCCCATTTTCTTTCATAGAGAGTTTGAAATAGCTTTAGTTTGTTTCTGTGTGTGTGTGTGTTTTTTTTTTGAAGGGAAAAGAAGTTTTGTCATATTTAACAGCTGCTACAAAATTTCAGCCCTGTGGGCTCTTAAAATACTTTTCAGCTGACCTCAGATTTTATACATAATTGACATTGTTTGCAGGGAAAAATGCTCCTCTGCAGTTAACCTCTCAGAGTCTTTGTACATCAAGTTAAAACACAAACTTCATGTTTCTTCATATTGTTATTTTAATATGAACCAAACCTTGATAGTTTCTGCATCTTTCAGGAGGGCAATGAAATAATCACGCTTTGTTTCATGCTTTAGAATGGCAAGAAATACCTTTATTTTGCTTGTAGCTAAAGTTTGTTCCTTTAAAGTAATTGTAGAATGGTAGCGGAAGACTGATTGGAGGGGTTTTTTTTTTAGTCAACAGTGTTTCCTTTCACTTCCTGTCACAAAGGTCAAAGAAAGCTGACCTTTGCTGGCAGTCCTAGTCACTGAATTATTCATGTGATTGACTTTTTGTCAGTGCACACAGTTGTGCTCTGGGACATTTTATTCATTTACCTCATTTAAAGAGCCTTTCTGCACCTGTTCAAGTATTAATATCATGTAATTTGGGCCTAATGCCGATTTTGCTGAACACTCATTATATTTTTTATTAGCTATATTTCCAAACGATTATGTATGATTATTACCAAGCCTTACAAACAGCAATGGGTTATTCCCTAGACCTTTACATCTTCTTGTCAGGTTGTTTTCAGAAGCAAGGAGGATAAACATTTGACCAGTCCCAATGTTTTTATTCCTACTCCACATCCAACCAGAGAACTTAAAGCTTTTCCCTTATGGCTTTGTGAAAGCATGATTAAATCCAACTCTGCAGAAGCTGTACAAATGCCAGCATTTATAAGGTCAACGCTTTTGTTAAAAATGCTATGTAAATGAGGATCTGCAAAAAGGGACATTAAATAAAATTAAATTCATTGTCTTCTTTAATGTCATTTACATTTTGGCTAAGCCCTGGCCTGTCAAGGAGGATTTTTAAAAATAATTTTAATTACACATCATTTAGGGATCCAAGGTTCTCCATTCAGTAGCATTTGGATAACCTGCAAATCGGTGACTGTTTATTAACTTCTTAAATGACAAGTTGTCATTTAATCTGCATAATACAATGAAAACAGTACAGTTTATCGTAAAATGTTCGTTTTTAGGTTCCTTTAAGGAATGCATGTAATTACTGCAGCATAGGCCTAGCAGGATCTAGCAACTGCTCTTTAGCTGTGACTGTGCTTTTAAAGGTACCAAACAGCTCACGGGATATATAACTAAATGTGAAATATTTTTGGTATATAGATTAAGTGAGGTTTTTTTTTTTTTTTGCATTCTAAAGTTGCCATGGATTATAAGGCTATGTATGTTTTGGATTATAGATATTATTGGAAGGGGCATATTTAGAGTGTCAATTACACTTTCAGGTATAAATGTATTATTGAGATAAAAATGCAATTAATATTTTTCTGATGCCAGTGATGAAAGTACATATAATTTCAGTTGAGTTATATTAAATGTAATATATAGATTGTGAAGTGGCAACTTTAATGTGGCAACTCCACACTGATGTTCTGTCAGTCAAAAAAGAAACATCCTGAGTTATTTCAGAGTGCACTGGAGTTCTTTGTATTTTAGGTCTGCACAGCATAATATCTGACCCCCTACTGCAACCCCCTTTCTTCCATCCTGGTCTGCGGGGGAGACAGGGCTTTCCCCCAGTCATGGTAGGAACAGTCTTGGGGCTACCTAGGCCAAGGAATATTTAGGGAAAAGAGAACACCTGTCTTGCATTGCTATTTGCATTGCTTGTCTTTTCAGGAATTCATTCTGGATTTGGTGACATTCCCCCAGCTTGTTGCAGCCAGCCAGGCTGCATAGTTCACTTGAAGATGAGACCCTCCTCACAGGGTAAATTACTGAAAGGTGAAAGCTGTGCATACTACTGATGCTAGGGAGACTCAAATGTCAAGTACGGGTGGCCTAGGACCAGAAAAAGGGAGAACTGAGGGGAGGGGAGGAGATACAGAGAGACCTGTGGTGTTACAGGCAG
>NC_135376.1:64602500-64662500 GCF_049243985.1 Paroedura picta | reverse complement strand
GGAATATTGTGGAAGGGATCGGCTGAGAACTGTGTAATGGAGTGCACCTCCACACTGACAGAAAGATGCCAGTGGGGCAGTTAGTGGAGGTACTGTGAAGACAAAGATGTGTCCTGGGACACATTTTGTACAGATATGACTCCCAAAGATCTATTTTTGCAGTTAACTCTATGCACATTAGGCATTTTTGCAACCAGCACAATCATAATGCATTTAAATGAAAACCAGATTCAAAAGTGTTAAGGTTAATAAACAGGACTAAGTATTCAAGCTAAAACATGTTATGCCCTCCCTAGGCTTTTGTATTTTTTTTGCTGGTTACTTTTGGCAACAGATTGGTTCTCACCCATCATACTCAAGTATTGTGGAAGCCAGGACCATCTGAAAGAAATTATCCAATCTTTAACTTCCAGAGGTTTACAGTTATATAATGATGGAGAAAACCACAAACCCCATGGGATGGCAAATTTTAGAGATACTTTTAAAATGAAATTATCCAGCCTAATTTACAAGACAACCCTCTTGTATTTAAGACAATAAGAACAATCTGGAATTAATTTTTTTGTGATAGGGCAGATCCAATTTACTTCTTTAACTGTTGATTAAGGAATCAGTTCTACAAGGCTGTCCTCTGTAAGTATTTGCTGTTTATTTGTCTGTGGAAAGCTGCTGGAATCCCCTTAAACTAGGACCGCTTGGTAGACGTGGCCATAATGAAGAGCAGCCTGGCGACATTCAGTTCCTCTGATGGAGCTTGTTTGTGTTGAAAGAGTAGTTTGCTTTTTTAGCAGCAAGCTGGTCCTGCCAAATCACAGCCTATCGTGCGGATTCGGGGCCAGTTTCAGGACAGAGTATAGAAACTGTTTTGTTTACCACAGATAGTTAGAAGTTACTTGGAAAGACTGGTTAATGTTTATCAAAATCTGGCTGAAATACTTGCAACTCTGTATACAAAATCCAGTGATTGTAGTAAGAAGCACAAAAGTTGTGTGGCAGACAAAACCACTGTTACATTTTACTAAATGGAAAGACACAAAATTACACAGGAGTTGGGCTGTGACATAGACTAACTGTGGAGATACATTGTTGTCCTTGAATTCTGAAAGCAAGCCCTAGGGATAAAACATTTTAAATTGAGTTCTGACACATTGGCTAGAGTTCTTTTCTTTTTTTTAAGCACCTATTTTCAACAATGTAGGCAACTACGGTAATTGATCTAATTTAATTTAAATGTTTCAGTTTCTTCAAGATGTATTCAGTAGTTAGTACAACAAAAAGCTTAACTCTGTACTGATGTATGCTGAAAGTAGGATTTGCTAGGATTTGTTTTAGGATGTTTTCCCTATTTTAATATTGTTTTACTATTTCAGCATGCCACTGTTCTCTAAAATCTGATCAATAAATTGCCCTTTATTCATTTTTAAAGAAATCTGTGATTAATCTGTTACAGGAGATATAGACTTAACAATATGCGGAAAGGAGCCTGTATTTGGAGGGGATCTCCCCAACTTTATGAGATTTCATTCCTTCCAAATAAGGAATAAGTGGCATCTCCTTGTCCAAAGAGATACTTAGAATCTGTATCTGTAGGGTTAACCATTAAATAGATTTTCTCCATAACCATAAAATCCTTTAACCTTCCACAATGTTAAATATTGAGGCTTATGGTGTATCAATATCCTTTATTCATAACAATAAAGCTTCACAATTAAAGTCACCATTGACACAGTCTTTTTAAAGGTTTCTTAGACAATCCTATCTAGGAAAAAGATAATCTTTGCTTTTTACCAGTATGCACCATGGAAATTCCCAGGATGCACATATTTATTGACATAAGCTATACGTTGGTATGGCTTGTTTCGTCAGCCCAGTAGGATTCTGTCTTTTTTAAACTGTAATAACTACATAAGAAGTTTCATTAGTCTGAAATACAGTACTTATACTACTTTATACTTATTACTATATTGAAAGCCCATTTTATCAAGACATAAAATGGGCGCTAGAAGGGCCCCCCCGATGCGCGAAGGCTTCAGCTTTGCTTGGGGTAGAAAGAAGTAAGGCGTCCTACCAGCGTTGTCAGGCGGCGGCTCCGGATGGATGGATGATGAGGCCATCAGAGGCGGGCAGCCACATGCACGGTGCTTCAGACTACAAGGCAGGCGCGGCGCTGTTGTGGCGTCCTGTCACCGGCGTTGTCTTTAGCCTTGTCTTGGGAGGCAGCTGTTGGTCGGGGCGATGGTTTGTCGGTGGGAAAGGAGCAGGGTGGCTGCATCTTCGACGCGGCCGCCCTGCTCCTTTCCTGGCAACAAACCATATGGGGACGGAGTGTGGGTGCAGAGTCCGGGGCGGGCCAAGTGGCCAATAGGGAGGCGCGCCTCCCAATTGGCCACTTGGCCCCTGAGTAGCACTCAGAGAGGGCCAATCAGGAGCCCCTTTACGGCTCCTGATTGGCCCTTTCCGAGTTTTTATCCCGGACGGGTCCCGCCCTAACTCCTCCCACAGAGCCCTTACTGCTTTATTTATTCTGCGGCGCGCCGTGCCGTGCCGCAGGGCGGGTTTAAAGATATGTAGCTATTCAGATTAAAAGCTAGGTGTACATAATCCATTTAAATGCTGTGCGAAACAAAGGTTAATTTTGATATTGTTATAACGTTTGCTTGTTCAATTTTACAGCTTGATACTTGGGGGTTGGAGATTCCCCCCCCCCCATTGGTGGCCAGTTAAAAACTTACTACGTGATGGGTTCTAATTTCATGAAGAGCTGGTGGTTTATCTGTAGCTACATGGTGAGGAGAGCATTTATATTATCACATTGTGTTGTCAGATCTGTGTGGTTACAGAAGTAGGATAGCAGTTGCTTTGCTGTGTGATTGGAGCCTACAGAGTATCAGCTTTCAGTGTGTTTGAGTTGTCATACAGTAAAATATCTAATGACTGTGACTGGGATAGCCAAGACCAACCTGATTGTGTCATATTTCAGACGCTAAGCAGGGTAAACCATGGCTAGTATTTAGATGGGAGACCTCCAAGGAATATCATGCAGAGGCAGGCAAGGGCAAACCTCCTCTGAATCTTTCTTGCCTTGAAAACGCACTGGAGTTTCCATAAGTGAGCTGTGACCACCACACGACAATATTCCCTTGCTGCAACCATAATGAGCATGTAAATATATATATTTGTCAGATCAAAAACATATGGTAGACAGACAGATGGATATTGTTGGTAAGTTGCTTTGATAAATATGCAAATAGAAATGAGATAAGTATCAAATATTTGCTGTTGATTTACTGCTTGGGACGAAAGTAGTTCACATATTAAAGGCTACAAATCTATGCATATTCATTTGGGAATAAGTTCCATGGTGCTCCAAAGGATTTACTTTGGAGTAAACATGCATGATTTAAAATTCTAAATATATGTACCCTAATAGTGCTGTTCTGACTGAGCAGACCCGTCAGAAGCTCTTTCATCTTCACCTACCTCACAGGGTATCTGTTATGGGGAGAAGAAGGGAAGGCGATTGTAAGTAATTTCCAGACTTGTTGGAGCAGTAAAAGCCAGGTATAAAAACCAGCTCTTCCAAATGGACAGGGGTATCTTTAACCACTGAAAAGGATCACCCTAAGGTGTTTCTAGGCACATAATTTCCACTTCCCATCAATCGTTGCTTGGAGAGCCTTTTATTTCTGCAATATAGCAAAAGTGGGTCCTCCCTCACAGTCTTTTCTGGTTCTGTGCTTGCCTGTCTGCTAAAGGAGAATTTATTGTTTGTACTCTTGGGGTGGACTGGGGTCATAGAAATAGAAGAAAAGAGAGGTGGACATGTTGCTTGTATGTTCTGGAGAGCAGACACAGGGGACTGATAGAAAGGCAGAGGCTAGGTTATACTAAATGTCCCTCGCACAATAGATAGCGTAACTGAGAGGAAGGAGGCAGATATTTTAATTGTAGTTTCTGGAATGCATGAAGGCAGGCTGCTGCAGAACAGACTTGAGAAGAGGGTAATAGAGGCAAATGCTTTGCCTTACAAAAAGAAGAGCAAAGTGAAACCAGATGAGATGGGACAGACCTGTATTGAGGAAGTGTTTGAGATTTCTCTATGAAAGATCAATGAGGATACAATTTCTGAGACCTTTCAGTACTTTAAGTTCATATAAAAGTAACTGTGCCATTCTCTGATACAAATTCCCTTGTGTTCAGGTTCTGTTAGTCCAAATAGGGGGAAAAAGACAGGGAACCTTCTGTTCACAAGTAAAGAAAGCAAAAGATACCAGAGTCTTAAAAAAACAAAACAAAAACCCAAACTCATGTTCAGGCAAACATTTTTCTCGCTTCCATCTGTACTTCTGATATCTCAAACCAAACTGACAGCAAAAGCTTTAAGCACCGGAATGTGATGAAGCATGCTTCAGAAAGGGCCAGGGTTTTGATCTTCTTCTCTGTGAACTCAGTTTTTTGCTTAATCATAAACCCAGAGGCTCCATGAGGATCCCATGACCCCATCTACCTCCCACCACCATCTAGCTTCCAGGTCACTTTAGAACACTAGCTTGACAATATGCTGGCTAGTTGCTGGAACTCATTTGTTGAGAGATTACCTGGTTGAATGGCACCAAGGAGGTACAATCCTCATTTACTCATCATAGCTAATAGCTAACTTCAGGTATAAAACTGAACTGTATTTCACTGGTTTTGATGTGAAAACATCTTATGCGACACCAGGCAAGATAAATGCAGCAGAAGTTTTAAATGGAAGTATCTGCCCCCTGTCCCCACATGGCAGCCTATTCACTGTGCGGTTGCTAGGAGACCTTTTAACATGCAGAAGTGTGCAGGATCAAGAGAGAAAGCCATGCAAGTTGCCTCAGTTGCATCAGGTGAGCCAGATCATGACCTGCCTACTCACCTGCCCTCCTCAGCCAGCACCTCAATCTCTGCCTTCTGAGGAGAAGCCCCTGAAGAGTGAGCAAGCAGGGAAGTGAGACAAGGTATGCAAACTAACCCACCCCAGTCCTCGCAATTGACTCATGCCCTCTCAGTGGTGCCTGTGGTTGGAGTGGGCAGGTGCAGGAGCCCCAGAAGCCTTCACACTGAGTGACATCCCCAGGGCAGCCTCACAGCAGGAGGAAGCAATGGCAGCACAGAAAGGGAGGAGGAGGCAACGGGAAAGGCTCTTTGTGCCTAGCTCTGGCTTGGCAAACTGGTGGAGCATGCCACTGCACCCAAACTGCCTGTAGCCCTTAGCAACAGAGAAGGAGGCAGTGTGTGAACCTGCCCCCATTGCAGGGGAGGGTGAGACCATATGTGGCACCACCTGCACCCACATCCCATTCCACCGCTGCTTTACGAGCTCAGGGAAGCTCGTAACTTCAACAAGCAAGCCTCACTGATCCAGGCATCCCCCCATCCTGAGGCACCTACTTCCTGGTCCCTTGCCAGGCAGATTCCCTTCTAGATCTGCCCATGATGTCTGTCTGTCAGGGTACAGGGCAGTGTGGAGATGGAAGAGCCTGCCAAGCTGCTCATCAATGGGAGAGTAGCTTGGGTGACCTCTTTAAACATTCTCCTCAAACCTTCTGTGGCTGTAGAGAGAAAACTATGGAGAGGGAAGAGCCTGCTGAGTAACGTGCCTGATGGGAGAGCAGCTTGACCAGTCTTTAACTTGCAATTAAAAAAAAATTAAGGTTCCTGTGGCGGCAATGTGACAGCTTCTTGGGTGGGGGTAAGACACTGTTGAGCTCGGCCGGCCACAGAGCCCTCCCTTGACAAGAAAGTGCCGAGCAAGCCAGGGCTGCTATGTAAGATGTTTTCACATACATTTTACGTGACAATTTGATTTTCACAATTCCCCCTCCCCCCAGAGCAAAGGATCTTGGCAAAGGATGTAATTATGTGTCCATAGACCATAATATCCAATCATAGTTTTAAACTGAATATTGGAAGTTCAAGTTATTGAATTATTATTATTTGTTCAATTTATATCCTGCCACTCCCAGCAATCTGTCTTGCGGCGGGTTACAGATAAACCTCATATATAAATACATAAAACATTAATTACCCCATTAAAACTCAAAACCCCATGGCGGTGGCAAGATTCTATAATCGTTAGCTGCCTTCCAGTGTCCAAGAGGAATAGGGTAGGGAAAAGCGGCATATAAGAACCAGCTCTTCTCCTTCTCCTTCTCCTTCTCCTTCTCCTTCTCCTCCTCCTCCTCCTCCTTCTCCTTCTCCTTCAAGGAGTCCCCATGTGCTGGCTTACCACACAAATAGATGGTTGGCTGGTGGAGACTCTACTAGTCTCTTGTTCTTCTGCTTCCTCTTCTGCTGGGGGGGGGGGCATCATAACTTCCTGGTCTGCCCTCAACCATAGACCTGGCAGAAGAGCTCTTTCTTACAGGGCCTGTGGAATACCAGAAGATCCCATAGGGCCTGCAACTTTTCTGAGAGCTCATTCCACCAGGTTGGGGCCAGAACCGAAAAGGCCCTGGTTGTGGTTGAGGTCAAATGAACTTCCCAGGGGCCACAAATCACCAACAAGTTACTACCCGCAGAGTGCAAAGCCCTGCAGGGGGCATAGGGGAATAGGAGGTTCCTCAGATAGGTGGGTCCCAGAACATGAAGGGCCTTAAAGGTTAAACCCAAAATCGAACCTGATCCGGGCCACAACTGGTAACCAATGCAGCTGCCTCAGCGCTGGCTAGATGTGGGCCCTCCAAGGTACCGTATATACTCAAGTTATAAGCTGAGTTTTCCAGCACAGTTTTTAGCACTTAAAAGACCTTCTCGGCTTATACGCGGGTAATTGATTAACAGCCTGCCCCCAGCCAGTGAATCGCAGCATTGCATCTCCAACCTGAGCTCTTTGCAAGTGAGCTTGTGGCCTCCAGTTAACCTTTACCTTCTGCAAAGATCTTAAAAACTAAGCTCTTTGCAAGTGAGCTAATTGCTTCCAGCTAACAATTGTCTTCTGCAAATATCTTGAAAGCTTACTCTGGCAGCTTGTAGTACATCAATATTTTGACTGAGGGATTCTAATTTTTCCCCCTTCTTTTCCTAATCACCTCTTCCAAAGGATTCTTTTGGTTTCTGTGGGTGGGATGGGTTTTGGGGGTGCTTTGGGATTTACTGTTTTTTCAGTGTTAATTCTTTTATCTGAGGAGCAGCATTGTTTGCCTTTTCTTCTTGGGGTTGTGTTTCTTTTAAAAGTTGATTTTTACAGTTCTTTCTTTCAGTTTTCAGTTTTACAGTTCTTTCTTTCAGTGTTTTGTTCTGGGGGGCACTGTAGCCTCGAGCTTGGTAGCTGTTGTACTTGTTGTAGTAGGTTGCCTACTTTGGCTACTATTGTTTGCTCTGGTTTGCTGGCCTGGGGGGCACTGCTTGGTTCTCCTGCCAGAGCTGTTCTCACAGAGCAGTTCTGTTAGTGCTCTCTTAGGGTGTCTGGCATCAAGAGAGGAAAGGAAGGCAATTGTAAGCCGTTTTGAGTACAAAAACCAGCAGCTATTCATGCTCTTGACTTTTCTGTATTTGTTGGGAGGGATGCTGGATGGGAAATCATGTGATGATTGATCATGGATCAATCCATGATCACCACCCTGTAAATTTACCAGTAGCCTGCTGCATTTCCCACCCTCAGCTTATATGCTAGTCAATAAGTTTGCCCAGATTTTGTGGTAAAATTAAGTGCCTCAATTTATATGCGGGTCGGCTTATATGCAAGTATATATGGTATTTCAGTGAGGAGCCTTGCAGCTGTATTCTGCCCTCAGCTGCAATTTCTGAGTCAGGGACAAGGGCAGGCCTGCATAGAGCAAGTTACAGTAGTCAATTCTGTAGGTGACCTTTGCATGGATCACCGTGGTCAGGTGCTTGGGAGACAAGTAGGGTGCTAGTAGCCTTGCCGGATGAAGGTGATAAAATGCCTGCGTGACTTGCCCCTCCATGGACAGTGAGGTGTTCTCCATCTTGGAGGGGTTGAGTTTCAGGCAACTCTGCTCAAGCCTTCCAGCTACATCTTCCAAACAAATAGCAATTTTTTGGGGGGTGGGGTTCCAACTGGCCTTGAGAAGATAGAGCTAGGTGTCATCTGCATACTGATGACAACCCAGCCCAAAGCTCTGTACCAGCTGGGCAAGAGGGCACATAAAGATGTTTAAAAGGGTGGGGGAGAGCATTGCCCCCTGTGGGATTCCACAAGAGAGTCAACAAGGGTGCAATAACTCATCCCCCACTGCGACCCTCTGGCTCTGGTTTTGGAGTAGGGAGCACAGCCATTGGAGGGCTTTACCCCGAATCCCTGTCCCAGGGAGTTGTTGGCAGTGAGCCAACAACTCATGATCGACCACATCAAATGTGGCTGACAGATCTTACATTTTGAGGATGGCTGAACTGCTCCGATGCAGCGGTGATGCTGGTCTTTTGCTATTTCTGTGAAAGCTTCCTAGCACCTGTACTCACCTGGCCTCTAACTAGGATTTATTAACCATTAATGGACATTTCTTTCTGTCTTTAATGCAAAATGTCTTCCAGTTAAGAGTTAAGCTTGATTAGAACTTTGGTCCTTGTTTTTTGAGTGTGGCCATAACTAATCAGTTGCCTTCTATACCTGACTGAATAGGCCATGGTAATGGTGTAGACACAACCATCCTCTAAGTATCCCTTCAACTTAAGCGGTTCTTCCATGGACGTAAGAGAGACTTAAGTTGTAGGAAGATTTCAGGCTTTAGCCAAAAGGAAAGGTTGGGTATATATATTTGTTAATAAATGAATGGGTAATAAACCTCACTCAGTGGACTAGTAAGGCATGGGTAGGATCCATCCTACAACCTTCATTTTACTTAAATTTGCTTTTCTAGTATAGTTAGTATAGCTCTCACTGCATGGGTAGTCAAACTGCGGCCCTCCAGATGTCTATGGACTACAATTCCCATGAGCCCCTGCCAGTGTTTGCCTACCCCTGTCTCACTGTAATATCTTGAAGACTCGATTGCTTTTCACTTTGAAAAGGGGTTGTTTGGTACATGGTAGGCACCAGTGAAGATGGGATTGGCTATGAATATTTTTCATTAAAAAGGGGGACCATGGTTTTTAAAAATGTGATAACCACTGTGCTATAATGCATTGTTTGTATGAGCATGCATGATGTATAAAATCTCACTGCTGATGTCTTCTTTCTATCATGTTAGCTCTGAAAATTTTTCTCATTTGGCTACATAGCACCTTTAGACTTTGCTTTGACAATTTGGCTAGATTTTCTGTGTAGGTCAACACGAGATTTGTGATTTCACTATGTCTTATAAATGAAATTAACAAAACTTTTTCATGAGAGAAAAGAGTGATTCATTTGAAACAAAGAAGTCTCCTCTGCAGGAAGGCATTGGCATCTTCTTATCTATGTTCTGTCCCATTGAGGTTGAACATAACACTAATATGGGAAAGGAAAACCATATCGTTTAGGTGTGCTTTTCATAATTATTTGGACAAGTTTTATAGAATCATCAGCTAATCTGACATCGAACCAGTTTTTAGTCTCCATTTGACAACTTGTAACCCTAGTCCCTTTCCATTTAAACTACCCTGAAGTACTGAAATATACTTAACTCTGTTCAGTACCTATTTGTATTTTTGTCCTTAGCCAATAACAGTAAATATAACTGTGTGTATGTTTATTATTACAGTTGCTCTCTGGAAATGCTGCATTGTACCTGATCAAACATTGGACTTGGATGAAAGCAATGTATTGTGGATAAGCATGTTATTTTAAGAAAGCTTTTGTATGGACGTAAGGATTGTGAAATGCTAGGCAAAAACAATACAATCCATTGAGCTGCCTGCTCATGGACATATGACATCTGATATATCTAAAAATTGACTACCTGTTACTTTCAATCCTTCCCCAAGCCAATAACTAAGCTACTATGATGTAATTGTATTTTCACAAACATTCTAACTAGTTGGTAGTATAGGTCACAACAATATTGAGAAGCTATACAACTTCTGTATCAGTAGTGGAAGGTCAGTATGGTTGAGAGAAGAGAAAACTTGCCCAGGATTTGGGTACATGGTTGGTTGCATGATGGTGACAGAATTATTGGCTGATGTGCAAGGCAGGCTTTGAGACTGTGGTCTGGGAAACTAGGCTGGAAAAGCATGCTGAAAGTAGAAATGCTAAATTCACCTCCAGGCTGCCTTATATGTCAGTAGGGAAACTAAGACAGGCACAATAGAGTACTGTCTTTTTTCTCTAATGGGACTTAAAGGCGCCTAGGGGGATATTTTAAATCAGGGAATGGAGCAGAGGGAAAATTAATCTCTATTTCCCAGTGCTGCAGTCCTGTGCTCTTTGGAGGAAGGGTGGGATAAAATTGTACTAAATAAATATATATCAGTCATTCCCATGATGCCTTTTTGCAACCCAATTACATGTTGCAGGATTTGATCACAGAGCCTCAATGTTAGGTATAGTTTGGCCTTCAGAATCAGAAATTTAGTTGATAAATTTCTACTTTTATTACAATACAGTGCAGCCTCCTGTATGTTATACAGTGAAAGTAAATTGTAGGTTCTATAAGGGTTTGTATAAGGTTATTTATTTTGGTGTTGACTCAAGTTCAGCATTTCTTGTGGATTTTGATGGGATCAGTACAATATGAGACATAATATGTATGACACTCTGTACTTCTATTTCACCCAGTACCCCTGACCCTTTTTCTTTCATCTGGACCTTTGTATGGTCTAGCCACTTTCTTTGAGATTCTGGATCTCACGGGGATGTATAGATGGGAGCAGACTGGGAAGTGAAAATAGCCAGCTGAGCAGTTTCTGTGGTGCTACAAGCCCACAGTTCAGTGGCTGCTGAACTTAGGGATCACTGAACATGGGCTTATACTTTGCCTCATCTCAGCAGTGTAGGAGAAGACTTGTTTTGCCAAAAGTTATGATTTGTTGCTTGTGTGTCAATATTGTGTTATTGTTTTTCTTTTCTGCACCTGTTTTGCTCCTTCATGTGGTTCCTTGGATATTTCATTACTGCATCACTGATTTATTCCCTGAGTGCTTAAAAAGCGCAGGGAAATAAACCAGAAATACAGAAATGAAGTCTTGAAGTGACCACTAGAGGGAGCAAAACATGTGCAGAACAGCAGAAAAGAAGATGCAGTATGGGCACACAAGCAATGAAAGTGAGAAGTGTGGGAAAGCTGGACAGATGATGAGTTAACACTGATTTCCAATTAAAGGTCTCAGCCAAGTGGTCTCTGAGGTGCTTGCAGAGTTCCTGAGGCTTGCCCACCAATAGACACCTAGAGCAGTAGCCCATGGGGAAATCTCCCTGACCCATTATGCACGGGCGTTTTAACGCACATTCGGGGTGGAATGGCGGCGACTAAAATCACCGATAACGCACGGTGCCGGCGGCAACTGGCTGCAGATGCGACGCACGCCGCCGAAAAAGCCGCGTTAGAGGAACGCGGGAGAAACCGCAGCTTCCTTGACAACCAGGGCCCAATCAGACGCGGCGCCGAAGGCGCCACGTGCATAATTGGGGAGTTCCGGGTTCAGCGGGGCAGAGGCAAAATCGAAGCAGCGGGTGGAACGCCGCGTCAGGCGGGAGGGCACCAAAGGGAACGGGGACAGAAAGGCGTCCGGAGATCCCAAAGGGGAGGGGAAGCAGGGGAGCCCCGGAGGCAACGGGCCGGGGTGCTGAGCACCAGCGGGGAAGAGGGGGCAGCACGTCCCTATGAGGGACGGCACAGAGGCCACCGCAGCGACCACCCACCAATCCCCGAACCCTCCCCCAACCACAAACGACAGCAGAGGCGAGGGGGTGTGTGAAAACAGACGAACTTTATAAAATATTAAAACAGTGTACAAAAGTGCAAATAGTAAAAAACAGTACAAACAAGGGAGAACAGCAAACACAATACGCGAGGGGGATACAGTAAGAAAGGGGACGACCTAGGGGGCAGATGGAACGGGGCAGCAAACAAGGGGAGGGGCGAACCGGGAGGCAACTAAGGGGATGGGACCGCGGCGACACCCGAACCCCCCAAAGTCCAGCTTAAGGGAGGCGGTAGGTCCACAACGGCAGCTCACGTGGGTGGCGAGGAGGGTCCGGCAGCACTGGAGTCCGTCGAGGCATCCCCTGCAAGGGGGCAAGAAAGGAACCCGGTGAGGGCGTCGGCCGTACCAGTGGTCCCTAGAGGGCCATGACGGCAAGGCGCCGCAGAACGGCCAGGCAAGTGGCCTGGGTTCGCGCAGCCGCCCGTTGCCGCCATACACACCCTCCTGACGACGCAACATCCATGTGGGCGCTCCAGCCTCTGCCCACATGAGGTCCAGCAAGTCCGCATGGGGAGGAGGCGGCCCTGGAGTCTCAGCAGCAATGGCCCGGAGCGCTTCGAAAAAGGCTGCCCGCAGCCTCTCGAACTTCTCCCGGCATTGCCGGGGCGTCCGGGAGTATCCAGCAACCTCCAAATAAGCGGAGGCCCCACGAAAAATGTCGTGGCAATTGACCAGCTGGCTGGTCATGAGCCGGCGCGCGTGGCCCAGGGACAGGCAGTGGAGCAAGAACAGCTCCACTGCCCTGCATTGCCACCGGGCCCCATCGCGCCGCTCCCGCCAGCTCCGCAGCATGGTCACAAGTGACCAGCCATGCCCAGTTCCCGCCCCTTCCTACCACGCCCCGTGGCGTCCGGCCCAGATTCTCGCGAGGGGCACCGGGACTGCCCCGCACGTCCTCAGAGAAGCCAGCAGCCCCCGGATGCCTCGCTTCCTCTGGGCTCCGCATCGATGCCTCGACACCCACCGCTCCGGGTTTTGCCGCCGCCGCGCCCCGTCCCATGCATAACCGGTATGCTCCGCGTCTTCCCCCTCCGCGTTTTCTATGTGACCCGAATTCGCCGTTTCGGCGGCCGTGCATAATGGGCCCCTGTGAGTTATATGGCCAATATACCCTTGGGCAGAGGCTTTACTCTAAGCTAGAGTATATGGTTTCAACATACTTCATCTAAGGTTGTTCTTGCTCTTCTTGGAACTGGAAGGGAGACAAATCAATAAGATTTAAACTTAGAAAGTCAAAACCATGCCACATTATCATAATCATACATTCTAATCCACGAATAACTAAAACTAGCCATATAATTCAGCTTTCTTTTAATGTAGCAGAATTTAAATTAAATTAGTTATTTATAAATAATATATCTGCCCTCCTCCCATCTCAGAATCCAACGTGGCTACCAGTTACAGGACTTGAAACATTTTGCTAATCTATATGATCAGTTATATATAGGACTTTAAATAATGCTAATAGAAGTCTTAAAAATGATAGTCCTCCTTGACCAACATAGTTTGTGTTTGACTTCTATATATGTTTTTTTTTTAATAATAAGCTTTCCATGACTGAACAGTGATTTCATGCTATAAATCCTTAGTTTTTAATCTGAGTGGTTTAATGTTTCAGTTCTTTTTTTTCTTTTTTCTTTTCAATTCCTCCAGCAGAAATTCTAACAAAGAAAAATATTTTATCCCTACCGTGAAAGCTTTTCCAAGTTCACTACCAGGCTGCTGGTGGGGAATATATTTTACATTTACATGTTTCAGTAGAATTTATGGTACAGAGTTTAGGTTGTATGTCACTATGTAGAGTTTTAATTTTACAAAGTAGCTATTGGTATTGTTGGAATGGTTTTAATAGCAGGCACTGAAGGTTTGGGTCTCCTCTTTTTTTGTTGTTGTTGTTTAAAAAAGAATACTAGGAGTTTTCTTTAGTTCATTCAGGACAGTGTTTTAATTTCCAGCGATTACTATACAGGATGGCTAGTACATTGCAATTGTGTATTTTAATCTTAAAAATACCTGCACACGTCTTCATTTTAATTGGCTATCCATAATAGTGTACAATGCCATTTAAATGTATTTTATATGCCAGAATCCATTCTTTGTGCATACGTTAGAACTTATGTGATTTCCAACGGATAAGTAAAGTTGGGAGTTGTCTGTCAGCTGTGTAATGTATGTTGTTGATTCTGCATTTTCTTTCTGGTTATAAGTTGCTGAGGCTTGAAAAACTGCATAGATCTAAATATATATATATGGTATAAAGCCATAAGAAAGTTGGAAGTACATTCATAAATATTTGGCATTTAGTAAAGCAGGAGTGGGGGTGGCGGAAGCAAACATGTAGGGGTGGTTCAGAGGTTCAAAGAGGCTTTGAAAAATAGACTGGGGATAATTGGGTTATCAGATGCAGACACTGCAGGGAATTGAACATTATCTCTTCTTAGTGTTAGGACTACTGGGTCACTTCCTTAACTCTACAGCTTCATTCTCTGTCAGCTTGACAAAATCCAGATGGCTCTGAAATGGGCATTTACTGGTTACCACCCCAAAAAGTCCTCCCTTTCCCATCCTTCAACAGGTTGATTTTATGAGTTATGACTACACTAAATAAGGTTTTTTTTTTCTTGCCTTGAATTCTCCCCCATTGGTTCAACTGCCTTTAATTGATTAGAACACAGGCCTGATTCTTGGATGTGAGTCTTTCCTTGCCTTCAACTGCTGTTATTCATTTCTATTAGACAACATCTAACAAAGATATTGACTTGCACTTTGACACTGAAACTGCTACTGTGTTTGATTGTATCGTCCATCTAAAAAAAGCATTCAGAGTAGGCGTAAAACATTTAATTGTGTAACTGTATAGCTGTTTTCTGCACTACTTTTTATTGTATAACTTTGATACTACACATTAATATTTTTAATGCAGAACCAACAGTAAAATAATTCATTGAATTGAGTACTGAAGGAAGATAATTTGACAGTTTGGGGCTACCTGATAAGTTGGTAGCCTCATTTCTTTCTTGTCAGAAAAACATTATTTATATAGTACGATCAACTCTGCTGAGATCACAGTTATTTTGAAAAGGTTGCTGTATGTCAGTCCAAGTAGGGTAGTTTATACGATTTAGAATGTGTTACTACATTATAGGTTGTGGTTGCTTTATCTTCACTCTGTTTTCTGTTTCACAGTTGCTTCAGCAGGTCCATACTTTTTTATCCAAAGATATTACTGGACCTGCAAATATATTTTACTGTGTTTTAGTAGGTCTTGGGATGTATAATATCAATTGGATCCTGTGCAAAATTTCTTCTTGTTCAAGATACTGTGAAACGAATCCCAGAGTTCAGGAATGATCATATCAACTTATTCATTCTTAAAATGGACCCCTAAGGTACAATATTGAAGAGGGAAGAGATTTTTGCACAAGATCTTGCATGTATCATTGCATGTGAACAAAGTAGGATCAGAGTTGGAGATTTTATACATGTTGTGCAAGCCCTTCCACAATCAAAACTATGCTAAATGATTTTTTTTTGCTTGCACATCACTTTATCCAACTGTTTATGATTTTCTTGGTTCTGACATAGTGCAATCCCATGTGGAGTTACCCACTGAAATCATAGAGTGCATCTAAATCACGGAATGAGTAACTCTGCAGAAAATTGCACTGTCCATGCCTCTGACATTTATCTCTTATCTTTTGAAAATGAAGCTGACATGGTAAAATGAACAGACTTGTACACTTTGAAGTATTTTAAAAGGCATAAGCCTTGCTAATAGGTTATAGCATAACAGTTGACAGGGAAGGGCCATGGCTCAATGGCAGTGCATCAACTTGGTGTGCAGAACATCCCAGTTTAATCCCTGGCATCTCCAGTTAGGGATACAGTCATAGGCGATGTGAAAGATCTCTGCCTGGGAGCCTGAGGAGCCTTTGTTGGTCTGGCATGTGTGGTGTAGTGGTTTAAGTGGGGCGGCCTCTAATATGGATAACCGGGTTTGATTCTCCACTCTTCCACATGCAGCCAACTGAGTGACCTTGGGCTAGTGAGAGTTCTCAGAAATCTCTCAGCCCCACCTACCTCACAGAGTGCCTGTTGTGGGGAGAGGAAGGGAAGATGATTGTAAACTGCTTTGAGATGCCTTTGGGTAATGAAAAGTGGGCTATAAAGACCAACTCTTCTTCCGACTTTGATGGATGGTCTTCTTCAGTATAAGGCAGCTTCATGTGTGACTAAACAGTTAGTAGTTGATCGTTTTCTGTGTTTAGTAGAACCCTTGGTTTTCAATATCCCAACATTTTCCTGTTAAGAAGCGCTTGAAGTTTCAGTTTAGCTTGGTATAGTCGTTAAGAGAGTGGCAGGCTATAGTCTAGAGAACTGGGTTTGATTCTCCACTCTTCTACATGCAGCAGGCTGGGAGACCTTGGGCCAGTTACAGCTCTTTCAGAACTCTCTTAGCCCCACCTATCTCACAGTGTGTGGGGAGAGGAAGGGTAGGCAATTGTAAACTGCTTTTAAAGATCATATCTGTATATGTAATAATAATGTACAGTTAGTACACTGAAGAAGTGCCTGTCATATTTATGAAATTGTAGCAGTTATCAGGAAGCATTTTTATTTTTCATACTAAGGCACAGTTTAGTATATCTACACCTGTAATTTCCAGACTGTATATGAGAGAATACTATTGTGAAAGAATCACTAATGCATCACAAGAACTAAATTAATTAAATAATTTGGAGATATCTGTAGAGGAGTCTGCCCACCGCTTCTCTGTATGATTCACTGCTGTTGCCTTCTTCCAATTAACTAAAGGTGAGGATTTCTGCTGCATCTCTGTATTGATGTGTTTTGGAGTTTTCGGTCATTTCTGATTCATATGTAGCTGAATTAATAGCCCGCACAGGAGGCTGAATATTGCCTTCCAGTTAAGAGGCAGTCACAGAACAGTAGTACATACTGTGGAATTTTCTTAATTTTATGCATTCCAAAAACCAAACAAACACGCACACATCTTTTTGAGTTGAAAAAAGTGAAGCGTGTCTCCAATTTTACTCAAAAAATAATTTCTCTTAGCTATAAGGTGGGTAGAATAAGTTTGGGAAACTCATGTGCGTACTATCTAGAATAAATTCTACAAAGTTTCTTCTTCATTGAAATGGTGAAATTATCCCAAATTTGTTTTATTTTATTTTTTAATGTGGGCAAAACTGGAGCTACAGGTAGGCACCATCTGTTTGATTCTCAAGATTCATGTCATAGTTTGAATCCATTGACCAGAATAAACAAAGCCGCTTCACATGTGTAGGGAAGGGTAGTGGTTTCTTCTTACTGTTCCAGAGTGCTTTCAACTTTTTCTGAGGGTTATGAATGGGGCATGGGGTGGGACAGTCTCTGTGCAAGCATGTAACATCATCCACAGTAGTCTAAATCCTGATTGGTTATTTCTAGAGGCAAATATGCTCTAAGGCACTAGGGCTAAATGCATTGTTTATGGAATATGAATGCAATCTAGCCATGCTAAGTACTTTTTAAGTCCCTGTTTATTTCCACGAAAAAGTTAAGTACATGCATAATGCTTGAAATCAATGGGATGTAAAGCTGCTTCCTTGGCTGGGATGTAATTTTTAACAGCTAAATAGATGTTTCAGATTTAGACTGTGTATCTGTTTATAAAACAAAACTTTATTTTTTTTTACTAATGGTTACAATATGCTGGAAGTTTCCTTAATTTTGATTATGAGAGACTTTATTTGGGAGGGGGGAAAGGAGATAAAGGTCAAAAGAGCATTACTAAGCAGTTAGTCATAACATCACAAACTGCGTTTGCTATCCACTTGATGCATATTCAGTGTTTAGCATGAGTTGGTTGCTTATTCCTGCTTGGTAAATTAGCACCATTCCATCCTACATCTCTTTATTTCTGAAGAGTTATTATACAAAGCCTCATTTTAAAAAGGTCAGGCCCCCACATGATGATTTGTTGTTCATGAATCTACTTTCGTGCCAATTTGCGTGTGCATGTGCAATCAGAAGTGACTTGGAGTGAGTGAGATAATAATCATCTGCCGCTGATATGAAGACTTCCTCCATCCGGCTACCATGAATCAGGCTGATTCCAAGTGAATGAGATTTTAATCACCTGTCACTGCCGCCAGCGTTTTCTCTATATTTATGATAATTTTTTTTGTCTTTTTATTGAAATCAGTGTTGACTGAATCAAGTAATCCTGATTAGCAATCTCACTGTATCCAGTCAAGAGTGAAATGCATCAGAGCATTACTGGTACACTGAACATACCGAAATTGGAAAGAAAAGAAATGGAAAGCAAAAGAAAAAAGGCAAAATACGTGCGTCTTAATTATATATATATTTAAAAACCCCTTGGATGCAAGAACTAGGAACCTAGAACATTGGTATTTTGATAGTTCAAAAATCAAGTTACAACTTTAATCAATCAGAAACCATTCCAGTGTTATCTTAAGTGCTTTACACAGTTTATGTATTCCGTTTGACTTTCTAAGTAATTTTACTCACTAATGAGTGCTGCTTCCTTTGCTTTGATTTACATCACAGTAGTCCCAATGAAACTGATAGAAGATACATTTTGATAGATGAATTAGGGAAGTAGAGAGCATTTGTCTGAAAAGAGAGTGCACCAATTCCCAGTTTTCCTAGTCTGAATTGGGCTTTCCCCCTTTTTCATATAGATTTCTGTGGAAGGTCTGTAACAACAAGAAAAATATTCTAAGGATTATGAACTGGGATTTTATTTTTATCTTGGGAGTTCATCATAACTGTTTAACATTTATTCACATTTTATTCTCAGCAAGTTTGTTACCATATTGCATTAGAAAACCACAGCCAATTGATTAAATCTGGAGACGTAAAACGTGGAGGTGACAAAAAAGACCATTGAAAGCACTTCTGTAGCTTTGAAAAAGACAATACTGATTGATCATTAAGTGGTACAATCAGATCTCTAGTAGTGTTTGTGAGACTACAAAGTTCTTCGTGGAGTTCAGTTTGTAGGAGAGGCAAATCAATTGTAAAGATGAAGGAAACAATGACAAAATTCACTAGTGCTCTTGCTGTGACTATTAAAGTCATTGGTCAAACCCCTGATTATGATCCCTGCCCTCATTAAATGACTATTTGGATTTGAAGTTAAGTGCCCTGGTGTTCTTTCTCAGCCTTCCTTTCATCTCCCGTGTTGTTACTGATATTTTCTAATAGAGTGTTCTTAATTGTATGAATATAAAAAAGATAAAATTCTGAACAATCAGTGTTCCAGATAATGAAAAGAGTTTTTCCTCTGCTTCAGATAACATGGAACTGGAAACAATTGGAGCTTGTATTATGAAGGCTGAAATGTATTATTTAGTGTTTGTTGAGGGATGACAGAGTACTTGGCACTGTACTGTATGGAGAGGAAGACACAATTTTTGCCTGAGGGGCTTATCATCTAAATTGGACTGAAGACAGACTTAGGAAACAACAACAGCACCAGTAGCTGCAATGATTGTCGGCTTTCTTTCTTAAGAAAACAAACAAAAAGCCAATAAAACACAAAGAATATTAATTAAAAAGGGAATTTTAGAATGTGGTAAATGTGAGCCTTCCCAAAGAGGCCCAGGCCTCTACTGGTGTGATTGAGTGCTGATTCACATGTAATTCTTTTTATACAGGTGTCCTTGGATCTCAGAGAAAAGATACATCCACTGATTTTTATGGAACATTGGGGGTGGGGGGAACATTTTATGGAATGGGGGGGGCATTTTATGGAACATTTCCCTTGGTGGCTGTTGGTACTAAACAAGATTGGGCTGGTCAAATGGACCCAGGAGGTAATAAACATCTTCTTGCAGTAGGACATTTTTTTGGCCACCTTGAAAAAGGCAGTCATGCAATACACCCCCCAGAAGGCAACCAAAAAATTGCTATATGTTGGTTAACATTGCACTATTGGGCAAGTTTCTTGAGCAGGTGTTGGCTGTGCAGCTTCAGCTATTCTTGTCTTCCATATTTTTAACATCTGCTGGAAAAGATGATGAAGGGATTTGGAGTAATATCTTGGTAGCTATCTTGTATCAGAGCCTTGGTAGCTACCCTGCAGTGCATAGCTCACACCAGGAAGCCTCAGGTAGTTGGGCCCAGGAGACTCCCTCCCCCCCTTCCCTCTCTGTGCTGAAGAAACTCCAAGGTTTTGCAAGTTTTCATACTGCTGAAATTGGGCCTGAAATAGCAATGGTTGCCACTGGTAGATAACCTACTACTGAAGATAGAATGGGGGAAGTGGAGTGTTATCCTGTTGATTCTCCTGGATCTCTTGGCAACTTTTGATACCATTAATCCTGGTATTCTTCTAGACTGTCTTTTAGGGATAGGACCAGCAGGCACCAATATACAATGGTTTTTGTTTTATCTGATAGTTAGATTTTAGAAGGTGGTGCTGGGGGACTGCTGTTGCCTTGGCCCATAGGCCTCCTGCAAAATTCCAACTTGTCCCCCATGTTTTGTACTTTCTCATTGGAGTTAAACCTGTGAGTTAAGAAAGAATGACAGCAATATTAGATTTTTAGAATGATGGAACATGGAAGTCATCTTTTATTAGGTCTTATCTTCAGAACCTAGGGTTCAAATCAGACTACATTTTCCATCAGGAGAATGGAACATTCCTGCATCCTTCCATTAGTCTCCACAAAATGCATGAGAGGAAGAGTGTATGAAAAGGGTCTACCGTAGGGAGGAAAAATGGATGGAAATTCCCAATTTAGTCTAGATCCAACCTCTAGTTAGGATTCCATTAGGCAATACGGAACATGGGAAATTAGAATAATTGCTCCTATAAAAGGCTAATAGCCATAGTAGGTGAAGATTAACCATGTTTAATGATAAGACAGTTTTGCAGTCACTTACCTCAGAATGGACTCCGGGGAATGGTAGAGGACAGGAAGGCCTGGAGGATCATTGTCCATGGGGTCGCGATGGGTCGGATACGACTTCGCACATAACAACAACAACCTCAGAATGTGTTGGGTTGATAATTTTCCTGGAAGAGTTTATAAAATAATCACAGGAACAATAAACAATATCATTTTTTTGGTTGGATGATTAATGTATCTCACAAAAACTCTCCATTTGGCACTGTAATCTTACTGGTAACATGCTTGAGGGGGGCAGAAGTACTGTCTACTTTGGTAAAAATCTTGGATACATGCATTTTATCAGCCACTGTTTGCTGAGAGTCAGCATGGTGTAGTGGTTAAGAGCAGTGGTCTCTAATCTCTGATCAGTTGCAAAATGATGCTGGTTCCTGTTTAAAATATCACCATTTAATATTTAGCTGTTTGGAAAACAGGAATTTGCAAAGCCAGAGAAATGATATGGTTATCTATCCTCCTTCTAACTCTGTTTTGATCAGCATGCTTGCTAGAGTTGTCAGAGCAAGAAAAAGACAGTGGAGCCTCACTTGAGATAAGGAACTTACTGTCACAACCCTTGCTTGCTGGAGAATGTCTGGATAATCCCGTTGTGTTTAGAAGCAAAATGGTCTTTTAATGATGACTTTGCCCTCCACAAACTGGTGTCTACAATCTAAACTATTTTGCTCCATTTTGTCACTGGTGCCCTGCTCCTATCTGGGCAAGAAGGTAAACTAGGTAAGGGAGTATCCTGACAAGTACATATGCCCTCAAGAAAGGTTGGAAATGGAAGTATGTTCATGGTATGATCCTGATACTTGACTGCTAGAAAATATCTTGATGCTGAATGATCTATCCTGTTTTGACTCTTTAGATCAGGATATCCTGGAGATGTCTTGTACGCCATGGTCACAGGTTTCCATTTGGTGTTGTATGATTATCTGACTGGGACTAATTGGAGAAGCCCCATCTTTCATTTGTTCAGATAGCTACACAAACAGTGGCAGCATCCTATAATGGTTGTATTGTGCATAGTTTTCTCATAATGTGGGTTAGATGAGCACATCAAAAGGATAGGAATAAATATGTAATCACTATTGTCATATAATTGTGATGAACACCTGGTAAACATTTTGGTTGCCATGGAGAACAAGAGGTACCTCAACATGCCTGACTATAGCTGAAGCGGTGTTAACTGATGCTGGTTTGGTATTTCCAGTACTCTAGTTTCTAGGAGAAAGCTGACAATTTAATTAAGCACTTATAGGTAGAAGAAGTTGTCTGGGTGTATTTTATTTCAAGATCAGCTGCCACAAAGATGCTCTTGATGTGCTGTGCTGATTTTTCAGGTTTTATACCTTAAGACCCTAGCGTGGAAACAGTTGCCGGCTAAGATTCTCTAGGATTGGGCAGGTGGTAGCCTGTAGAAAAGCCTTTCTTGGATACTTGTTGCACATTAAGGTTTGTTTTGCTGTCATTGATGGCCCTATAATCAGTTGAGTTTGTCTGCTCTTCATTTAAAAGTGCTTGAGATTAGGCCATACTGTGCCAAAATTCTCTTGAATTGGTTTGATTGATCTTCGTTTGCAGTTGCACTTTTGTTACTGTGCCTTACAGCAGCTTTTCTCAACTTTTTTACCATTGAGAAACCCCTGAAGCATTCTTTAGTCTTCAAGAGATCCCAGAAGTGCAGAATATGGTTGGGAAGCATAGCTGTCTACATGCCCACCAGGGGCCTCTTGCTTCCCCATCCCATCCAGGCCTCTCATTGGGAATTTTGGGACAGGTGGGTGGGTCAACATGGCCATATATGGTCATATCACCTTATAAATGTTTAACACATTTTTAAAATATCTAAAAAATTAACTCGCACCCATTCAGGAAACCCTTTCAGAGCCCTCAAGAAACTCCAGGGTTTCAAGGAACCCTGGTTGAGAAAGCCTGCCTTATAGACTGCTGAGAGAAAAAAACAACAACAACCTGGCACCTTATTCAGACACAGATGATCTATAAGAAGAGGCTGCAGGTAGAGTGAACAGTGTTCATAAGTGCAGCATTTAATGAGTTTTGTTAAACAGTTTTACATATTGGCCTGACAAGATTACCGCCCATTTTTTATAGTTGAACTTGCAACTATTTGGAGACATGATATTTCAAACTATTAGTTGGTTTAATGGGCTTCCATAAAAACTCCTATACCCTTCCTCAGTCTAGATACCACCTCAAAAGATTTTATATCTTTTCTGCCTTCTCCACTTCACGAGAGAATCCTAATTGGAATTAGGGTTTGTGGCCATAAATTCAGCCTCAGATTGTAACTCAGCCAAACATATGGCTGCTAACAGAAGCATGAGATAAACTGACGGAAGTTAATATGATTTTTTTTTTCAAACTGACCAAGAACAAGTTTATTTAAAATAATAGTGGCCTAGCAGTTTTAAAATATTATGTAACAGAG
Source organism: Paroedura picta (assembly GCF_049243985.1). Taxonomy (NCBI): domain Eukaryota; kingdom Metazoa; phylum Chordata; class Lepidosauria; order Squamata; family Gekkonidae; genus Paroedura; species Paroedura picta. The sequence goes on along the minus strand of NC_135376.1, from coordinate 64,639,280 downwards.
GAAAAACCTTTCAAAGTAGCTGCTTAGTATGTTATACTCCTGTTAAAAATTACAATTAATACCCAGAATCCAGCTGTCATTCCATAACTCTCTGTGCCATTCTGCACCCAAAAAATATAGTGAATGATTACCTCTTGCAGATGCCATATTTCTGGTGTTTCTCATGTCATCAACATCCAGTGTCCCAGCAGCAAACTAGTAGCTACATCCTCCATTTTAAAGTGCCAGTTGGGGAATTGCAAGCAGAGGAGAGCATCCAGCATGCCACATGCCAAGGAAATGTGTGGACCTGAAGTAGCACTATTTCTGCCTCCAGTGCTCGCACCCGCCTCCCTCTCCCTTTTCCTGGGAACAGGTTTTTAATTTTTTTAATGAAAACTGCCTGGAGCAAAAAATAGGTGTTAAATTGTCCAGGCAAAGCAAAAAAAAATCCCTACCAGTTAATACACTAAGTGTGCCTCTCTAAAGTCCCCCTCCTGAAAAAAAAATTGGCCTTGAGATTAGTTTTTAAAAGCTTCAAGGCTCATGATTGCAAAAGGGGTGGCATTAAAAAGAAGCACTAAGCACCTATGCATAGGCGTCTCAATGGAGAAGTTTTAGTTTAAAAAATTAGCTGGTAATGCAGGTACTTTAAAACAAGGGGAAAGGTGATTGGCTGCCTGGCTTGATTGACAGGTGGGGGAGAGTCACAGGTAAAGCACATTGCTCTCTTCCGCCATTTCAAGCATGCATGCAGAGGGCCAAGAAGGAAAGCGAGAGGCACGTTATTTTATAGCATTATGCCATGGCGCTGGCATAACGCTATTTTTTTTTCAATCTGCAGAATTTACTTCTGAGTCCCAAGATAATTCCAGTTTTAATACATTGTCTTTAGTACACTCTCTTGTTCTGCTAGCCACTATTCTATATCTCTAATAAAAAACGGCACTAATCTTTACCTGTAGTTGAGTTTTCACTCAAATGCTTCACTATGAGGCTGCAACTGTTGAACAATGACTGAGGGAGGAGCCTCATTAGTAAATAAGAGCAGTCCAGTCTGGGCCATGATGGTGTGCTGCCTTAGAGGTCATCCAAGACTGGCGGAGATGTGAACCAATTCAGTAATTGAGGTTTGCTGATCTCTGAAGATCAGTGATTTACTTTTACCTTTTATGTGCAAGAGCATTCCTTATTATTATTATTATAACTGCTTGTTCTGAGGTGATTAGTCTTTTCCTAGTATTCTTTCCTCTTACCCCCCCCCCCCCGGTTCTTGTCACTAAAAATGTATTTGTCACATTTTTTCTGACTATTGCTATGGGCTTTCATGCTGTTCTCTTCCCTGTGTACTCTATAAACAGATGATATAAATGCTATCTTCCTATCCCCACCCCAATCCAAATCCATAAAGCCTCTACTTCACCCTTATTCAAATACTGAGAGTTTGTTGTAAGATCTACATTTCCCCGGGTGCATTGGAAATACCTTGACTGAAAATACACTACATATTAAGCCAGAACAACTGTAGAAAAGACTCCAAAATGGTCTAGAAGAGCAGAAATGCAGATAACCACAAAGCCATAGCTGAAATCTGTGGTGTTTAATCGCAAACTATTCATATAGATTTGTTTCCTGTTACATATTTACTACTATTTTAGATGTGTAGGGCAATAGATATTTCAGAATAATTCTATATCATAGGGGAAACCTTTCTAGACTTCCCTAAATTTATAGTTCTTAATTTCCTTTAACCTTGTTATGCCACATTCTTGTGTAATTGTTTTCTTGCCTGATTGTCTTTTTAGTTATTTTTCATATGTGATTTGTCACTTTGCCAAGTTTCACAAACTCATTTCTTTCAATCCTTCTTCTTCCATTACCTTTCACCATTGGATCCATTTATAATCCTGAAGTAGTTCTTTTTTTACAATGGCATTTATTCCATATTTAGATGGACATTGGGTTTAATTGGGCAATACTTCTGCAGATCATTCCCGCACAGGCAGTGGCCAGTGGATGTGAGAGTCTGTCTTTTTTTCACTGTACACCCATAATATTTTTATAATGAGATTTTAATATTAGGATCCATCTTTAATTGTCTTTAAGATTCCACAGGAACATTTTTTTGGGGGGGGGAGTGGCATAGACATTACTAAGATAAATATCTGGGAACTCTAACATCAGTGTTTGAAATTAGCAGGGTTTTTTTGTCACTTTGTCCGATACCAAGAAATCAAGGTACTGATTGTGCTGTCTGAGGCCATGGAAGTTGGATTGCATATGGGTTGGTGTGCAGGCAACGAATATGGACTATTTATTTTTTTGATTTTCTAAAATATAGCCACCAGAGTCATTTAGTACACGCAAAGTACCTATTCCTTGTGTAGGGTGACAACTGGATCACAGCTAATGGAAATGGAAATCCAAGTCAAGTTGTTCTTTTAAAAAAAGCGTAGCCTTGTTAATCCACTGAAACAAAGTGCTTTGTCATTGAAGACTAACAGATTTAATATGGTGTAAGTTCATCAGATGCAGGAGCTTCTGCAGGTTGTGGTCACAAACACCTTGCTTATGAGAGCTCATACCATAATAGTCTTATGCATGCTGCTTAGTATGCCCTATTTAACTAATCGGAACTCATCTCTGAGAAACGTGCGTAGGATTAGGCTGCACATTTGCTAGTCTTTATGACTATCATAGGACACTGTTGTTAAAATTATGTAAATATTGGATATATCTATAAAAATGTCAGATTCCAATTTCAAAATGATTTGTGCTGTATCAATAGCTTGTGCATTTGAGAATTAAATTATCTCAAAAGTATGATATTTTTGGAAATTCTGATACTGCAAATTCAGTATGAAACAGGAAACTACCTATAATTTTCATTGCTGATTAGTTGTATACCTAAGCAACATTGTCATTCTTTAATTCTGAATCACATGGAATGCTGTTTTAGCTGCTTAATTTCTCAACAGCACCTTGTTTGACATCCAAAATGTATAGTTTCCCTGGGCAGCTTTTATAATACAATTATTCATTTTCTATAAAATTTCAGCATCCCACTGAAAATTAAAAATTTAGGCACAGTATAATATTAATTGAATTTAATATCAGGTTAAATAAGAAAAGGAAATGCTGCAATATTTATATTATTCATTTTATGATTAATTTAGAAAAAACTCTACATTTTTAATATATTCTGAATCATCTTACAATTTCCATCTCTCATGTACTGAAGTTATGTCATAAAATGAAGAAACCGTGTTTTACCATCAGAAAACAGGGTTGCCTTACCACTGAGCATATAGGTATGGATTTCAACTCTGGACATAGGCTAGTGGTTCCATTCATATTTGTGGTGTTCTCAAGGGACCTCTCCAATCACACTAAAGGAAAACAATATGCATTTAACATAGTTTTCCTATTATAGAAAAGCATGGCCATCCTCTACATGTATAGGTGTCTAGTCTATGGCCCATGATACTTTACAGTTTTTACAGGTAGAAAGCAAATAAACAGATGTTAACTGAAATATCTTTTTATTCTTTTTCATCAGACCTAGTGGATAATAAACAGTTATTTATCTGCCAGGTGTTGGCAGCAAAGGCTACTTCAATGCCCCCCACCCCCAATCACAAGTAGTAACTGAAACAGGCTCACATCTTTTTTGCTGCAAGTGAGTGCTGTTTACACTGGTTGAGAAATGAGATACTCAGTCACTGTGTTCATCACATGTGATTTTTATGCATGCTATTTTCTAATATGAATGATATCTGGTAGGAAGAGACGTTCGGCACAAGGCTAATGCAAGCTGCCATCATTTATGAAGGGCCCATACTGGGTTTATGCAGACTCCAGAGGCTTTATATGATAAGACTTGAGCTGCCCTTGGCTATGTGGATGCTTACAGTTGCATGGGGGATGTTATGATTCAGGGGAGGAGGCTAAACATAGTTGCGGTGAGATTGTGATAATATTTTCTTAAGCTGCCATGGTCAAGGGAATAGATGCTGAGAAGATATTGCAGAATCTAGGGGCATGCTGGGTCGAACTTCATGACCTATGGGTGATTGCATCTCTGGGGATGGTTAGGATACATTATTTGGAAGTGCTTTGGACTGTGTGAACTCAAAAATCTCTAGGCCTTTTGAATTCATACACGTCGTGCTTTCTTGAATCACTAATACATTTCTTCTAGATTCCCAGGGGAATAAGACTGGGTTTGATGTGCATACATTACTCAGTGGAGAAATTTTCTTTCTGAAATTACCCCATTTTTCTAGTGTCATATTCTTAAATCTTGCAAGTACCAGAATTCAGAGGTCTCCCAACACTAAATCTTTCGCACCCCATCCTTAGAGGTTGGGATAAGGTGGCAGAAGCCAAGTTAGATTTTTTATTGTTGGATCAGGGACATAGAGGCACAGCATCTCAGTCAGAGCTTGGCTCTTGCAGTTCTCTTCAAATCATTCTGGTATTACAAAGCAAAATAAAAAATGCAACTAATTTTGTAACTGATACAGATGTGTGAGAATGTGTATCATATGGTTGTTTCCAGCCAAGCATAAATAGAGGAGCATACTAATTTTTGAGTTAGTTAGGCTTTTGATTGTATTATATTTCATTCTCAGTATGTCTACTAAGCTTTCAACACATTTCTCTGTTTTAAAAGTGAGAGTTTTTAATTTAAAGTATCATAGTGATTTGAGAACCTGCCCTCACAGTCAGGAGTCAGGACGGTTGGGAAACCTACAATAAACTCTGGCCTGCAGACTTCTAATTGTGGAATCGATGTCGCAAAACCAAGCAATCCAGCTGAAACCCATTGAACATCTTTGGAACAACTATGCACACATTTCCTAGAGAATATTTTAATATATCTTTGATTAACATTTTTATTTGTATCTCATTTTCACTGAATTTCAAATCTACTGCTTGGTCTCTAAAAAGAGACATGAAACACATCTATAAAACTGCCCATAGTCCTGTATGTTTAGGAACAAACTGTGTTCAGTATGTGCTCAGAAGTTCTTAAATAGTATGATCTGAAGTTGTACCTTAACTGCTAATGAGGTCTTGTTCAAAATTAAGTCCTGTCTGATTCCAGTTTAATGTACGTAATAATACATAGTGGTCTCATGTGGAAAGCCCACACAGAATTTGTTTTACATCAGGTCCAAGATTCCATCATTCCTGTCTACAGATGTCTCTATGCACAGATGTATCCTGCATATCTTTGCCATCCTTACATGATGATTGGATCACTTTTATCATGCCATGATAAGCACTCAGGCATTATGTCATAGGAGCTCTCCAGGATTGGTGGCAGACTATGTACACTTTTGGTGTGTACTGATTGATAGCAGTTACAGTCTTTGGTGCACTATAACTAACTTTTAAAAAATATATAGCCTCTTTGGTTCAGGAATAGGATACTTGTTCAGTATTAACTGCCACATTGGGAAATATATGTCTGACCTGAGGACTAGGGCTGATTTTGTGATGGTGCACTTAACTTTGTACCATATTTCTGCTGGAATTGTTTCTCTGGTTGATTGCAAATGGAGTTGCAAGTGTCGTATAGTAATTAGAGCGACTAGGATCTGGAAGGCCCATTCTGCCATGGAAGCTTCGAGCATTCACATACTGTCACCCTAACCCACTTCACAATGCCATATGTCATTTCTGGTACTATTTTCTGTTCCATCTACTTTATCAGTTCATTGCCATTTAATATCAAATAGCCATGTATAATATCTGAAGTTGGTGACTTTTTCTTGTAAGTTAATGTCAACCAACTATTTTGCTGTCATGTAAGAATTAATTCTTTCTTCTCTTTACTATTTTTGTGATGTCCCAAACTCTTGGGATTGTGGCATAGGAGCATCATTTTAAAAAATCAATAAAAAAGCATGTGTATAAATATAATTACAAAGTAAGCTTTTAAACTAGTAAAAGTTTTAAATTTAAAAAATTCCTTCTTCAAAACTGTTTTCCGAATGTCGCAAGGGGGACAGAAATAACTCTGTTTAAATAGGTGGTCACTAATAGAGCAATTATAAATATGTATACTTAGAAATAAATCCTACTCTCTAATAAGTGTGCTTAGGATAGCAACCTAAAATAGATAAGAATTGCAATGTACCACTATAGATTCAATTTAGGCAGATACATATGAACACTAGGCATTTGGTTGTATACATTCCAAAGTAGTTTGAAAGAGTAATCACAGGCCAATTCCGCAGGCGCTGTAAAGGCTGGGGAGATGTCTATATGGACCCAGACCTAATCCCCATGTCCATAAGACACCACTACCAGGCTGCCGCCCTCTCGGGCCTGGCACAGATCAGGCCCCAGAAGCCCCTCACTAAGGTAACAGGGATTCTTCTGTGTTTTCTTTTGGCACGGTGGGGGCCAATGAGGCTTGTCCTTTGGCAGGCCCATCAGGACAGGAAGAGCTGGGTCTTCCAGGTCCAGCTCTTACCCATCCTACAGAGGCCTGCAGGGAACAAACTATGCCCTGGACAGCTTTGCAATGCTTCATGGCACTGTAGGGCGGAGTGGGGCATTGTTCGTGCAGTTTGCAGGATGGTCACCATCCAGAAAACTACAACATCCCCCCTCACCACCCCTGTGCGGTGGGACCCATCTGCCACCACTATGTTTCCTGGCGGGACTCCTTTCAGCAGGACACCAGATGTCCTGCTGAAATGTGTCCCCTGCAGAACACATTCCAGTGCTGGAGATGATCCGGCACTGAAATGTGTCCTCTATGAGGTCACATTACACTGCAGAGCATTCAGCTCCACAGCAATGCACTGGTGGCAGCCTGGAATGGCTTTGCTGGTGCGGAATCATCCTCAGCTATAACCCATGTCAATGTAGGGACAAAGGGAAAAGAAACAAACAAGCAGGTAAGTAGGCTTGGGTTTACTGGCAGAACAGTGATTGTGGCCAGTTTGTACTATAAGCACGTAGATGAAGCAAGCAGGGACACCTAAGTTTAATGTCAGTATGAATTAATTTTGCTTTCAAGAAGCCTGATGCCTGAACTCTACCGTACTTTGTCTACTTCATCTTAATTCAGATTAGCTCCTCTGACTGTTATTCTGAACTTAACTCTGAATTTCATTTAGCATAGCCATCTATTGTGCCTTTTCATGATTTCAACCATGATCCCCTTTCCCTATTCAACTTTCAGCCCACAACCATTTGATTGACACTATCATCTGATGTATCTTTCCCTCTTCGGTCAAACATGTTCATTTAACCCAGCAGCCCTGTTATTTTATTATTTTAGCTTTGTGCCTATATCCTTCAACTCTACAAAGTGCCATGGGGATAGTTTGTATGAAAGATGTTATATAACAAAGTGTTTTTGAAATATTTCATAACCCAGGTGACAGGATTTATTGTTCTTGGTTAGACATACTGCGTAAACCTTCAGTCTTTACCTGGGAGAATAACTTACTCAAGTGATTAGTTTTCATGGGCTGTGTTCAGACATAATTTTTTTTTTCAAAATGGTGTTTTTTGCTGCTGTAATTCTACTCTCATGGTAACTTTAAGACTAACTGTTCATATCTGTGGAGTCTGCTCACATTTCCTTTGAGATTTACTTCTTTCCCTTCCCCCACAGCTTGCCCCAAAAAACACATTTCACCTTTAGAATAATGGGGATACTATCCCATACTCTCTTTAACCTACTTATATTGATTGAATGGTGGATGTGTAAGGATTATTTTCAGCGTCTGAAAGAATGCTTTATTGCACTAGTCAGTAATTGCCTTTGGTGGCTGAACATTTTGAGAGGATTAGGTAAACTAACTACTGCCACCCATAGTAACCTGATGGCAAGTTCTTGTGCAAACCCAGCCACTCACTGTACTTTGCACTTTACGCTCTTGTCTAGCAACTGGGCCATGAATTGTGTGGGACCTGATCTGGCCCACAGGTATAAATTGCTAAACCCTACTGTATTCATTATTTTAATTGTATAGATGTTTACACTCTCGGGCTGGGTATAGTTATTTAGCCCCATAATCATCCATAACTCTCCCTAGGGTACATCTAAATTATAGCTGAGATACATGCTGTGTTAGGGGTCCCTGACCTGACTAGGTCACCTGTACTTTTGGAGACTTGCTTTAAAAAATGTTGGGTTGTGTGGTGCTGCTCCAAATACTGCAAGGTGGGAGGAGGGGCTTCCATTTCCCCTCCAGTTCTGTTTCCCCTAATAGAATCGGCCATGGGCCCCCCTTCTTGTCCTTCCCTCAGGCATCACATATCCTGAGATCACGTAATAGAGGGCATATGGAGCCAAAGGAATGGACAAATAGGGAACCCCTGTAGCCATTTCTGCAAGGGAAAATGGTGTGGGGAGGAAGGCAGAAGTTCTTCTTTTCCTCTAACAGTGCTCAGAGCCATGCTGAATGATGGAATTTTTTAAAGGTGAGTCCCTGAGAGTTTATGTGCTTGAGACAGGTTGGGGCCCCGCAACATGGCTCACATCACATATTAGAATGCTTAGGAGTATTGTTGATTTTTCCCAGAGGCAACTACTTTTGAATGAATACTGATTTATTCCTCCAATAATGTATTTTACCGTCAACCTAATAGTTCGTTTTTTGGCAGGAAAAATTCATTCAAAGCACTATGGATTGCTTATTTCAACTTCAGTGTTTCCTTCGGAACATTGGCAACTTAAAATAAGCTTTATAAAGCTAAACTCAAAGATTAAAACCCATCAACCCTGCTCACGAGGCATGTCCAGAATGACTGAATGCGTGCGTGTGTATGTTGTATTTGGGAGAAACTTATGCATGTTCAATTGAATTGCTGCATGGAATGTGCAGACAGGGCTCTTTCTGCATGGCTGGGAACTCTGCAAAAGCAGTTCTCCTGATTGTTGGGAGAAAGATTTATGTGTAGTCTGTATTGATAGTTTCTCCACACCCCAAGCCCTAGTCCTAGGGTATGTGATCTGACCAGCCGTGCAAGGATGCATCTAAAACATAAATTTTGCGAGAGGTCAGTTGCAATATTATTTAGAAAGGCCCATAATGAGTTGACCCTGATTTTGATAACTGAGGGCTGGTCCTGTCTTATCAGATCTTGGAAGCTAAGCAGGGTTGGCTCTGGCATGTGTTTGGATGGGAGTTCTTCAAGAAATACCAGGGTCGTGATGCAGAGGCAGGCAATGGCAAAACATTTCGTGCCTTGTGATGTGACAGGACTTTCCACCACCACCATAACGAATCTCCTTAGCCTTAAATTGTGTTGATTTAAAATATACATTTGGGTTTGTTACCTGAATGAGTGCACATATTGAAATTACTTAATGCACTCAACAGGGGCAAAAGATAAGAACTTCTATAGTTTTTTAGGAGGCAGAAAGTATTGGGCAAGCAAAGAGAGATCCAACAGTGTAGCCCAAGGAAGTTTATGTGGTTTTAGGAGGGTTAATTACCATGCTACTATATAGGATGGAGACATGAAAAGGGAATATTGAATACAGGGAATATTTATGGAAAGGGAACATAGAAAGTGATCTTTAATTAGTTTAGCGTATGCATTTAAAAAATAAAGAAATTGAAGGGTATAACAATAGGTTTATGAGAAATGTGAGCATCAGGGAGTATATAACTTTTCAGTATAATCATACAATTTTATGTAATGCATGTTGTGAACCTGGTCCAGTTAGTCATGTGTTTATAGGAACCAGCGAGAAGATGGGGCATGGGTATTCTGGGGATTAGAATGTGCCTTTATAATTTACAGTTCCATTTGAAGGATATGCTGCATGTTAAAAAGTCACATCCTAGGAAATACTCTCTGGAGCTCCATTTAGTTTCCTTTGAAGGTTGCGGAATCATGGCATCTTCTGATTTCTTTAGGGGCTGGCTTTTGCCTGTTTTGCTAAAGTTAAGATTTGGGACAAAGGAAATTGTAGGGAAGGACTTTGTACTTGCTTAAGGGTTATGCAGTGTTGCCAGATTAGTTGTATGATGTAAGTCAGCGTGCTATTCCATATGTAGTAAAATCTTGACTACTATGAGGTCAATGCACTTATCTTACTGTGTATAATGCAGGTGAGGGGGGAAATAGTAAGCGTAAGTGTTAATTTTTTTTTTAAAGCCTAAATAGTCTCCATAGATGGTAATGACAATGTTTTGTTATCTTTATATTGTTTTCTTTGCATGCTTGTTAAAAAGTGGAGTCAGAGTGTCTGAGAGAGAACCCTAACAAGTTCCTTCTAATCAGCCTCGGAATGTTTCTGTCAGGCACAAGAAAAATGCTCAGCTTGAACAAAGCTGCATTTTCCCCCCAAGAAACACATTTGTTTAAAGATTGGCCTGTCAATTTGTGAATCAACATTTCGGCTTTTTGCTCAGACATCATGCTTTTGCCTTTTTTTCCTCCCAAGAAGGGGAAATAATACAAAGCTGCTATTTGTTGTTTGAAGGAAGTAAACTTCATCAGGTCGACTTAGATGTGTGCTTCAAATGTCACTCACTACAGCTTTCTTGTAATGAAACGCTGCATACAGATTTCTTCCTTTAGGCTCAAGGGGATTAGGCCCAGTAAAAGGAAAATTCAGTCTTCCTTGCTGTGGTGCATCAGAGTGAGAAGTTTAAAATCCACAATTTATTCAAATATTGATATTTCTACTTGTCAGAAGAGAGGGGCCTTGAAATTTCCACTGAGCACTGTTGTCAGAAGAATTGCAAGAAATGTGTCAGATAATTCATAAATGGAGTTCACTACTGTGAAATCAGTTGGGAACAGCAAAAAAAAATATTCTTGTCGATGTAGAATAGGGGCAATATAACAGAAAATAGCACTCACTTTTCCATCATGTCAAGCAAATGCTCAATTTGGGCAAGGTATTTTTTAAACAGCTTGCTGCTTCTAGAGGAGCCCACAATGCATGAAAAATGTTTTGAGTTCTGCTTTGTAGACAAGAGATGTTTGTTGTTTTTTCCCCTCTGAGACCTTCCATTTCCCATCCTGCAGTAGCCAATCAGAAAACTGCTGTTTACAAGCCTTTGTAAGCAGTCCTGGTTTCTGCATGTGGTTTGCATTAAGGCCTTAAAAAGCTGTGAATGACTAGGGTAATGATGTAAGGCACTAGTGTAAATTCCAAACTGTTGATAGAAGTGAAGGAAGCTTCAAAAATCTTTTAACCCTGCCATGTGTTGAAATCATCTACAACTTTGCTCCAAGAGTGGAAAAGTGGAATTGTGGGAACAATAATCTATACAAAGTCAGCCTTTAGAAAATTAAGAATTCTGTATGCATTTCCCTCCTTTAAAAAAGAGAACATTTCCTCACGTTCACAAATATATTTCTGTACATCACCACCCCAGATCTATTTCTCCTTTAAGTGAAATGTCTTTAAAGTTAAGCATTTGTCAATGGTGTATGTGAACAACAGAAGTTATCAGAGTTTATTTCTGTGAAACAGGAATGTGGAAAAGGGTGGATTCTTTCTTAGCCCTTGAATTGACAAGTGTGTATGCTGATGATAGATAGAAGAGAAGCTGGGACAATAAAAAAAAATAACACTAGGAAAGCACATCTCTTGTTTCTATGTGATCGCATAGTTTACAGGTCTGATGGCAAGAGGCATTCTAGTGTGTCTAGCCCATCTGGGAGACTGTGATACAAAGTATGAAAAATATTGTAAGGTGATACATGAGTGTAGCTAAAGTGGTGTCAAAATCTTTCAGTATGAGTGCAGATTCTGTTAATCATAACGGTATTTGTTTCCCTATTTTTCATTTGACTTGTATACTTTTTAAATCAAGAAGGCTATAGAACACATCTAATTTAAAGCTGTTTTTAGATACCCCGCAGTCCAGGTGGAATGATGCAGTCTCATATAGTCCTCATATAGTCCCCAAATAGTCCTCACTGGCTTTGTTGCCAGTGGCATTAAAAGGACCTTATGTGGATACTTTCATTCAGACCAGATATTTATTGAGGAGTATGTTGCTCTGAAAAGGAGATTGAGCTGCTTGGTCAAAATTCATACTTCCTTAAAGACAAAAACAAGTCATACCATTGTGTTTTTAGACAGCTGGTCTCTCTTTTCTCTCACTCTCTCCTCAGATCTTATGTTTTACATTTGCTGTGTGTGTGTGTATATATATATATATATATATATATATATATATATATATATATATATATATATATATATATATATATGTATATGTATATGTATATGTATATGTATATGTATATGTATATGTATATGTATATGTATATGTATATGTATATGTATATGTATATGTATATATATATATTTTGACTTAATATATTTGAATCGGTTTTATTTAGGATTGTAATAGTTGGGACAGCTTCCTTATCCCTGTTTTATTAGCCTTCTCTGTTCCTTTGGTTGTTCCAGAGTGGACACTACAAGACACTGACATCTTTGGCTCGTTAGAGCATAGATGCCTGCAGAAGCTGACGTTTTCCACGCCTGCTTGCAGCCTATTTCTCCTTTACATCCATTGCTTACTGTCTGCTCAGTGTCTAGGCGAATCTGTCATCTGTGCCAGAGCACAGCCCGCTGCACCACTGACAGTAAGAAGGTAAACGCTTGCTGCCTGAATCCCCCATTAACTTTGTGAGGCGTATTGATTTCTTGTAAAAATAATGATATTGACAGGCTTTCTAGGAGTAATTGTTTCCAGAGCACAAAGGTCAGTGCTGAGAGTGAAGGGTTTTGGAGCAGGGGTACTCTACAGACATTTTTGTAAAGTGCTGGGGGATGCGTAGAAACCAACAGCAACAGTTTGAGACTTTTAGATATATTAAGTACATTGACAAACCACCTAGTAGGGGGGCTAGTAATATTATTGTACTCGTAAGTCCTTTCTAGAAATAGTTTAGCCAGACAATACCATGTGGATATCTGAAGAGGAAAGCAGTTGTAGTACCACAGAGATGCACCGTCTCTGTCTCCAAGACATTGACAGCTGGCTTGTAATGTTCCATGGAGTTGGTTTGGTTCACATCCTCTGACCTAGCTTTGTAACTGAGACTATGACATGGGAAAAGAGATGCTTATTTGAAGGGAGCAACAAGATAGAAGGAAAATAGGTTGTTTGTTCTTTGAGGTCAACTCAATCTACTTTTTAAACTGTACCTCTGTGCTGACTCAGAAAACTCCTGCCTAAGTTCGAAGAAGCTTTATTTCCCTTTTATAAGGATCTTGTGGCTGCTCTTCCATTTCCAGAGGCAGGGGAGTTGACACTGGCTGTAGATACTCACAAGGAATCAAAACCCTTGGCATTTTCTCACATAGCCATATACTAAGAACACTTAAAGAAATATTAGACAATACTTTTCCTTCAAAGTCCTAAACAATATCTTTGTTTGTATATCACTTGTAGCGTAGACATAAGGTAACTGCAGTAACTTAACATGATAGTTACTTGATGGAGAGAGGCCATGGCTCTGAGGTAGATCATCTGCTTGGCATGCAGAATGTTCCAGGTTCAATTCCTGATATCTCCAGTTAAAAGGATCAGGTAGGAGGTTATGTGAAAGACAAATATTGAAGATCCCAGACAGGCGCTGCCAGTCCGAAAAGCCAAATGGCTGGTAGTCTGATTCAGTATATGATAGCTTTATGTTTTTATATTTAGTGAGAAGCTCTTGATTCTATTGAAATCTGATATTAGTTTGGCTTTTGAAAAATTTCTGAGCATAAGAACTTTTCAGACAAAAATCGTGGTAGCAAAGAATGGACAGAGACTATAATATGATGGTGTCAGAAGTTATGTAAGTCTTTAGAAATATATTTTGGTTTCCACTAAATTGCTCAGAAAATTCAGCTTGAATCATTCTGATTGTAAATTGTATCATTCATACTCCAGAATACAAAAAAGTAAAATAGATGTCATTGTTCCAAACTCCAATATCCTTATATTAGCTTGGAGCAATGTACACAGAAACATCCAAAAGCATCCAGGGTCACATTTCCTTGAGTTAAAAAAATTCAGAAAGCATAAAGTGTTATAGGTGAATGGAAGAAACAAATAATGCAGTTATGTTTGACAAAATGTAAGAACTTTTTATTTTAAAGAAACCAAACAGGCATATACATGATGGTGGTAGAAAGTGGTGCCAAGTTGCACCCAACTTATGATGACCCCAATAGGGTTTTCAAGGCAAGAGACTTTCAGAGGTGATTTGTAATTGCCTGCTTCTGCATAGTGATCCTGAACTTCCCCATCCAAATACTGCCAAATCCAATCCCAATTAGCTTCTGAGATCTGATGGGGTTAGCCTGGGCCATCCAGGTCAGAGAATGCATGAATACACATACTATTTTATATAGCACTAAAATAGAATGATAAAGGGCTCCAGAATTTAAAATAATATCCATCAAAATTAAAAGGCTCTCCATTTTCTTTCCATTTTAAGTTCTTTTGATCCATTGATCCTGAATAATGGAATAAGGAGTCTTTATTTTTTTATGGAAAATATGGAGGAGAGATACTTGGCCACTGACAGTGTAGTCCTTGGATAGGGGACTTTATTGTAGTTCACAATAAAAATTGTAGATTCAAATGAGTAGGCATGTTGGTCTGAAGTAGCACAATAAAATCAGGGCCCAGTAGCACCTTTAAGGCCAACAAAGATTTATTCTAGGCATAAGCTTTCAAGTCCAAGAACTCTTAGTCTGAGGAAGAGTGCTTGCACTCGAAAGCTCATGCCCTGAATAAATCTTTGTTGGTCTTAAAGGTGCGACTGAACTCTGATTTTATAATAAAAATTGTAATAAGGGCATTCTAATAGCATGTGGATCAATTAAGAAACTATTCTTCCTTCTCAGGTGTTAAAAAGGTGGGGTTTGAATTATCACAGATCTAAACCTAGGAGCTTTCCCATAGACATACAGAATGGCTTGTGCATGCATAGCAGGCACTCACCGCTTCCCCCATGACAGCTCTACAGCATGTATTGCAGCAGTAATGTTCATGAGTTCATGTGCAAAGTTGGGTTCATAACTCTTTGGATTTCAGCTTTCTGCTTTATTTACTAGTCCTATTAAGAAATGCATACTGGCATCTCTGATATTGTTACACACACATATGCTCAGATATTGAATAACTGGGGAAAGCTTGGAATATCCTCAATTCAGTTGCAACTGTAGAACTTGGAACACACAATGCAGCCTAGGTTTTGACCCTGTCCTGAGGACTTTTTATTTTAGTTAAATGCAGAGACATGTATATTGTACAAGACATGATGAAATTGTAAATTTGACTTCTATGGAAGTTTAATGGTAACTGGACTCCAGTTACAATTAAAATAGTTCCTGAAAATCCTTTCAGGCTCTACTGCCTCTTTGTCCTACTTCTGATTAATGTTAGAGAGTCTGGACTGATCTAGAATATACATTGGACTGATTAGGTTGTTGATCAGAAGATGGACAAAGAGATTGATAACTATCAGTTTTAGTAATGAATACATGCAAAGATATATGGTAAGACTAGTACCATTAATAATTTTGGTACCTTCTGCACTTTCTCCCCACTTATCTTGAAGTCTTGTACATCCCTTATGCTAGACGTAATGAGATACCCATGAAAGGTATTTATAGAAGAAAAAGTAAAACGTATGAACAAATGCATACATTATATGGATCTCCTATCCATCCATCGACCCAGCATTCTATGTTCATAGTGAATGCAAAAAGTATGCAATATCAGTAGCGTAAATGTACCTGGCCTTTGCTGTCCCTCCAGCCATCCTGAAGTAGTATGTATATGCGGGACGAAAGAAGCCATATTCAAAGAGACAGCAATTTCTTGCAGTAGTCAGTATAAGCCTAGTCTTTCTCAACTGGTAAACCTGATCATTGTGGCTAATGAACTGCAGCCGAGGTTTATCAATTATCCAGATCAAGAGAAATTCTGTTATTGAGACTGGTTTCATTTGAGTTTTCTTTAAGGAGTTGGTTTGTGTCACTTAGGGAAGACATTTGGTCAGAAGGGAGGTTCTCTTTCCTCACGCTTCAACCAGGTCCCTTTCCAGTGCTATTTAGAACAAGATGTGTGTTAGCCCTAATCCAATAAACGCTGCGGAGGAAGGCCAATGTAGCTCTATAGGGAAATAGTGTCCAGGCTTGTAGCAACATCTAATGGGCATTTAGGTGCAAACTAGCTGTGAAGTGTTAAATATTTACATGTAGAATGCCAATAGTAATTGTCCACTTTATCTGAGCTAGCCTAGGGAAATGTCTTATTTGTTTCCATGTTACTTCAATAAAAAGAAGACTGGAAAATCCCCTCACTATTTCTTGGGGGCTTAGAATTAATAAAGGCAGGCAGTATAAAATATGTGCTTTGGTTTTCTGAATGATCACTTCTGCACCAGGCCATATAATATGGCTTTAACTCCATGTGGCCTGTCTATTAAGCAAGACAGGATGAGCCTCACAAATAATAAAAAATATTTATGCTTTTCTTAGTGATACTAACAAGGTAACATATCAGAGAAGAAATGGCAGGAGAAGAATAAGGTAACTGTGTCTTATGAATTCATAGCACAGTGGGATCCCTTTCTGCTCCCATAAACACCCTAGGATTCTGTGTTCTATGCTGCTATTATTCCACAAATTGTGCTTTTTTGCTTTTTGTTTGTGAAATCTGAAGTGTCATAAATGCCTCCATCTCATATATATTTGATAGTTAATATTAGTCTGAACCAGGAAAGTGCACTTTACATGTGGCAACATACGATTACCTGAGAGTGTTATTGCAAAGGAAAAAATCAATACCAATTTATAATTCACGATTGCAGTCTATCAGTTTTTATGGCTCTCTATCCAGTCTCATTAATTTTTTATTATGATTGACTGAAACTGAAAGATTTTTAACATGTTTCGCTGTTATTTATTCAACCTTAATAATTAAATAAACCTTAATTGGCTGTATTTCGAAGCATCTTGAAGCTATGGCCAGAACGGGTTTTGGTGACCATACATTATTAATGCAAGAAATACCGCACATTTTCTTCTGAGGCAAGCTCTAGGAAATGATCTGCTATGTACCATAACAAGGGAAATAGATTTTGTAGTCACCTAATCAAATTCTATTTAAAAGGAGGCTATATATTTTAATTCAGAATATAAATTATCAATAACATGTTGGGAAAATGCAATACAACATTCCTAGAGCAATGGGGAGAAACAGGGTACCTGATCAAGACTTGTATCAGAATCTAAAAGCTTGATTAATGAGGCTAGCTGGCTTATCAAAGACAAATCTCTAAATGCATATGATCTCACATAGGTTTTCCTGATTGGTGCTTAACTTGCCCCTTTAAAAGGTGAATGGCAGATAGAAAATTGCACTTTCAAATTTCATCCGTATTCATTTCAGTTGTTCTTCTACATGTCAACTTCTTGCCATTCCCAGACAGGCCAAGGCTGTATACATTAGCTGTTACCACACTGCAAAAAAAGAAGGAAGACAATCCCATATTTGAGCGTTCTGAAGGAAAATCAATCATGTCATAAGTGAGAAGTATGGATAAGTTTGAACGGTGGCAAGTTCCATCATTTCATTTCTGGCCACGGTGGTAGATTTCTGAGCGTACAGTTCTGTTGAGAGGCATCCCCAGCTGTAGAGATAGAATAAGCAGCGTAATAGAGTTGGGCTAGAAGGGAAATTTTTTTCCCTGGTATTTGTCAAGTAAGTTTCTTGTGGTATTGTACAGAAGCAACATCAAAACCTAACATTATATACACTAGACATTTTGACAGAATTGAAAAAACGGCTTCTATTGACTATGACAAGGATATATCAACCCTCCTCAATCATATGTCTGAACCTCTGCTTTATGGATTGTGTTCGTGGTGATTGGATGGCTGAGAAATTATATAGACATAAATCTATATCAAGTTTCAAAAAGTAAATATTTTGTATGGCTCCTGACTTCTAGGGGAAAAATGGGATTAATTCAATTGGATTTTTAATTATTCTAAATTGGGCTGTGTTGAAGGGTTTTCCCCCCTCCTTTTTTAAACCATGGTTATATAAAAGGAATACAGAGCAGTTTAATTTGATCTATTTATAGTACTGAGAAGGGACATCATTTTATATTGGATATGCAGTGAAAACGGTGGGAGACAAACATGTTGCAATTTCACAATCTTGTTCTTAATATTATTGAAAGAGAGCTGTTCTTGGCAGTAATAAATTTAACACAAAAATCAAATACAAAACAAATTTATTCTTCTAGAGCTGATACACCAGTCATTTCTTCCTTGTCTTGCATTAAGCTTTAAAATCAACTGTCACTACCTATCGATTGCATCTGAATTGTTATCTATATTTCTCAAAAGTACTCTTGACAGTTAATACAGTGTAAATTATAATCTGGGGAAATGCCGCCCGTATTTGGGAGCAAATTGCTTAGATTCTGACTAAAGCTGCTTTTATTTTCCATTCTTTTCCTGTGGCCATCTATTGTAGCAAGAATAATTCAGTCCAAATTATTTTAAATATACTCT
Source organism: Paroedura picta (assembly GCF_049243985.1). Lineage (NCBI taxonomy): Eukaryota > Metazoa > Chordata > Lepidosauria > Squamata > Gekkonidae > Paroedura > Paroedura picta. The sequence goes on along the minus strand of NC_135376.1, from coordinate 64,620,757 downwards.
CAGCCCGGTATGTAAATCATGTTGTGAAAATCATTCCTGAATTCAGCTCAGCTAGATATCAAATTAATAAAAAGTCACAGTCTAATATATTGAAGAGCCACATGTCTGATTATGTTTTCCATTAGATATATGTTTAAACTAGGCTTCTAAAAACTACAGTTTTGTTTTCAGACAGTGGAAAATGTTGGAAGGAGTGGAGGAAAGAGAAACAAGGGGATTTACTAGAAACTTGTGATAATAACTGTGGCAGAGAGGAAACCAGAAAAAAAATTGCCAGATTTAAATATATGTACATTCTCTACAATAAGTAAAAGGACTAAATTTTTTAAAAGGATGATTCTAAATTGGAAAGAAAAACTGTTACAGTACAAATAAGTACAGATAGGTCTGAAGCACCATTGTTCTTGGGATTCTTTTGCATGTATTCTTTATTTCCATTTTTCTTTCAGATTGGTATTTATGGTAAAAAAGAAGCAGTGAAATGCTGACATTTTAGAAAGGGAAGGAGATATGAGGCAGGTGGATGGAGTAACTATAGATGACACTTTGGTGTCTTTTCCTTGATACAGTTATTTGCCTAGTGGTCATTTCTCTGTTCTGGATGTTCTTGTACCCATGCTGAATTAGGCAGGTATAGCTGACCAATTACATTAAATTATGGACCATGCCACATCTTGCTTGGGTTGCTCCTTCTGCATGGCTTCTTCCTACACAGCTTCAATAACAATACCTACACAGCTAAAACAATTCCACAGGGCCTGCAAAAGGGAACTCTTCCACCAGGCCTTCGGTCAGGACAAGTGACTAAGCCACCAACCACCAACCAAAGCCCAGTGGCCCCTCCAACCATTCATTGCACTAACAGAAGAAAAACAGAATCACAGTGCAGAAAGATAAGTTGCCCATTGTTAAATGTTAAATTACAAATTGCGTTACTCGATAAAAGTTCCTATTATTAAAGATGTGATTGTATACTTAAGTCAAGATGTTTACTGTATTGTATCATATTATGAAAGTTCCAATGTAAACTGCCCTGAGATGAAAGGGAGGGTGACAAACAAACAAGCAAAAAGTATATGTTATAGGAAGATGTGGTAAGAGGGAATGTATGGTGTGGTTACATCTCACAAAACAAGACTTAATTAACATTTGAACAGGGTTTATAATTAAGAAATCCCAGTGATAATCTGAGAGCTAGAAACACTTTCCCCCCCCCTGAAATCCTAATAATGCTTATTCATAAATACAAGTTCCACTGAAATCAAGGTCAACAATTGATGTATACCATTTGTGATAGTTGTAGTGTGAATGGAGTGGATTGACAAGTGTTTTGGAAACCAGGATTTGGTGATCATAAAACTGCTACATGAGGATCAATTTGTAAATGTCTGAGCTATTCTGTTTCCTTTCCTGATGCACATTTAATATACCTGAAGCATTTTTCTCCTAACTAAAATTGGATGTTAGTGTACTGCTGTAAATCTGCTCTTAAGCACTATTATCAGATCTATTGTATCTTGTCAGGTTGCACGTGTGATCATGATTGGATACAAAAATCAAAATTTTCAGTATGGTACTCAAGGCTTAAGCCTAATAAATACTTCTCCCGCTATCTGAATGATTTAGTCAAGGCTACATTAGGAAAGGCCTTTACTTGGTCCCATTTCTAAACCTTTTTATTGGCAAATTTATATGTGAAATTTAACAGTCTCCCATTGGACAAACATTTATACCCCCATAATATGAACCACGTAGAAGATCTCAAGCACTATCTACTATATTGTCAATTCTATGATTCTATCCAACCTAATTTGAATCAAATACTGTTTTGTATTTCCGGTTTTGATGAGGACCAAATTAAGTTTCCTTTGACATATGTATTCCGATGGCTACACTGGAGGTAGCCATTTTTATACTATTATCCATGTCCACCAGGAAACAAATTGCTCCTGATGCAACCCAGAGTCAATGATATTTATTCTACAATTGTACAAATCTGTTATCTTTTAATTTTTTCTTTTTAAAAGATCTTTTTATATTAAGTTTTAATATTTTTGTCTGAATTTATTTTTTTGTTAACATACTTGTTTTATTTTTGTTGTTATGTCATAAGATTGCAACAATAATTTATTATTACTATTTTATTTATTTATCATATTTATTTATTTATCATATTTATTTATTTATTTTGTCGTACGGCGGTGACTGCTAGATTACAGTATCTCTTAGCAAATACAGACTTTAAAAATGCTCTGTGTCACTAAGAACAATATTGAAACATTTAATGAAGTGTGAATTGCTTTGGCATTCAGTATTGTCTGAAAGATTTCTTTCAAAAATACTGTGGTTCCCAACCCAACGTAAACTCATGAACTGTTTTGTTTAGCAAGTGCAGTGCTCATAATTAAGGTCACCTTGGATCTGAGACCATATTTTCTGTGAGGAATGAGATCTGGTGCCAGTGGGAATGATGTGTATGAAATCGTGAGGTAAATTCACACATTAGTCACCACTCTAAAATGCATGGACTACCAAGGAGCATTTCTATTGTCACATGCAAAAACACCACATCACTGTAAAAACCACCCTGTAGGTAGGGTGGGATACCTCCCAGAATTGCAACTCAGTTTCAGACCACAGAGATCAGTTTCCCAGGATCACTGGGTGAGCTCCAGGGTTTCATATTCATGCTAAGCTCTTTCCCCTCTGCAAACATCCCCCAAAACTTTAGGAATTTCCCAACCCTGAACTGGAGATAGCAAAATCTCAAGGTTGGCAAGCTACAAGCATGTGTGGACTCAATCTTCATGCATTACTTAGAAGAATAAGAAAGTATGAAGATATTACAAAGACCATGAGTGATGTAGAGAAGAGAGTTTCCTAATTAATACGTAGAAATAGACAAAAGGAAGAAATAGTAAAGATATAGTTTATCACAAGATATATATATATTTTTAAAGTCATTTACCAATTGGTTCTTCAATAGGTATAGCTCGGGATCTTAAGACACAGTATAAAATCTAATGCAATACTGCGGTTTGCACTATATGTGGTTTAGTCTTTAGTTCTTCATTAGAAAGGATATTTTGAAAAGTAAAATGAACCTATTAGCAACGTTGACTGGTTAGTTGGATATATATATAAGTTTAAAAGTATAAACTTTTTAAAAAGTCTGTGGTTTTCAAGCACATTTATTTTAAATTGAAGTCCCATTTGTTTCAAATGGCATTTACTAAGAAGAAATTAAATTTGGGTTCTGAACCTAAACTGCTTAGCTATTGTTCTACTTGGCATTGATGGTAATTTGTCAAGCCCATATGCAATAATGGATTGACTCATATAACTGGGGCTATAATTGCAGCTGTTAGGTAGGCCTTCTTTATCTTAGCCTGTCTGAGAGTCCCATTCTTGCATGATTTCTTGCTGTGCTTAAGCCATGTGTGTCTTGTTTTGTTTTAATACATTACTGACCCAGGGGCTCAGGTTACTGGGGTTCCTGTCATACATTTCACTCTCATAAAGCACTGACCAAAAAAAAAAAAAAAAAAGCCCACCGCAGTAACAAGGTAGCAATCATTGCTCACTGTACTAAGTATAAATGTCACTGTGTAAAACTTGACTGCAAGAGAAAGGGAGAAAAGATAGACGCTGAAAATAAGATACACTTTACTTAAAGCTGTTGTCGTAAGGTTATCTGTTACAGGAGCGCTTAGAACAGCACATTCTGCATCTACCACATATTGTTTGCCATTATAACCCCAATATAAACTGTCTCTTTACAATGTATTCTTCAGTATCTGGTGCACAAAGGTTCGTTGGCTGGAAAAGACCCCTCCACACACATTCTCCTCACCCCAATGATAAGAATATTTTGCTTATTAAATGGGAACGTATTTGACACAACACATTGTTATAGTACTTCAGAAGGAAAAAGTACATTGCTTTATTTATATGCGATTAAATACTCAGGCAAATTTGACAAACAGAATGTGCACTTAGTTAAGCAGATGGTTCCTATAGTCTTTTTACTGTGAAGCAGCATCATTACCTTGATATTCCCTTTAAAGTGTTTGGGCATGACAACATATGTTCCATAAACTTATCTTTTCATCTTTGAAAAAGTTACATAATTGAAGTAGTTAACAGGTTGCTGACTTAATAGGGATCTCATCCATACTGGTTTCTTTGTGTGTGTTTTTAAAAGTCACTAGAAGGAGGGCAAAAAGATGTTTTGGGTAATATGTAGCATATTTTGCATTTATTAGGGAAAAGAATTTTAGTGGTAGAGGGTGCAAAGATAATTTAGGAATTTTTATTCTCCGAAAACCTGCCTATGAAACATGAATTGTGATTTTCCATCTGGCCCTACTGGTTAGGAAGCTGCAGTTGGGCATGATCTCCACTGTCAATCAACAGTCCCCAACTGTGAGAAGCAAACCTCATGACGAAGCCCACCCCAACTCATTAAACCAAAGCAACCTGTATGAAGTGTGCCGCTGTGTGATTTTAATATTTGGTGCATGTGACAGGATCATTTTAGTGATTTGCAGGATTTATCTCCTCTTAAAAGTACTGCCTAAGGCTACTCTAATTGGTAGGAAAGCAAATTCCCCCTTCTCCTCCTGTCACTCTTTGTTTTATTTACTGAGAACTGCCGAAACCTATTTACACAATAATGAGGATAAATCACCGTGATGCTTTCAGCACAAAGAGAAATGTGTATGTGTGTGTCTATCTGTGTTGAAAGCAGTACAATTAAAACAAAATTCCAAAGATTTTTTGAAGTGGTAGCTATAGTTTGTGGATACAGAAATTTAAGACAAATGATAACAACAGTACATTATTGCTCCTTCAGGCAAGCAGTTAAAGTCAAAAATTCTTCAGGCATCTTTTATGATGGACAATTTCATTCAAAACTGCAATTAAGTAATTGTGTATAAGTTGCTCTCTGTGGTCCAGATGGTCTTCCCTTCCCCCTCCAGAGAGTCACACATGGAAAGGACTCCCCTGCTTTGCATAGAAAGGAAACTCAGCTGTCTTCCCAATAGGGCTCTTTCTCCTTACCATGAATCCAAAGATTACTTCTTGTTGCTGCACTGAAAATCTTTACTGACAGAAGAGGCAGGGATTAGACAGTGGCCCAGAGTCGTTACAATATAAGCACATGGCAGCATCCATCCTCCTGCGAATCCCAGGAGATGTGCTACATACTACCTCTGTTGGTGGATCTCTGTTCTTCCAATCCCAACAGCATGTTTTCAGGGAATATTCTTGGGAAAATCCTTACAATAACTATGTACCCTGATTTCTCCAGACTTTGTAAATGCTCTTTGCAAGATGGAGTTTTAAACGTATTTCATAACAACTTTCCTAATCTTCACCGCACTTTAATCTTCTGTTTTACTGAACAGGCAAACATTGTGACTGTGTGTGTGAAGCGCAGCTACCAACATATTCTTTTTCACTCCAAAGCTCCAAAGTTAGGATGCCCCACCCCTTTTTGAGCTGGCGCATGCACAGAATTCTCACCCAATGTGTCACATATTCTGAAGGCAAGCACTCCGCTCCCTCAGTTCCATGTTCACCGCTGCAAGGATAGGAAGCTTTCTAGCTGCACTCTTTGTATTCTTGATTTTGGCAAAGATGTGTCACGTTCTCCTTCAAGAGTACTTTTCAGTATTCTATTTTGTTGGAAGTCATGTCCCACTGTAAATTGGATTTCACTGATTGTTGTGCATATGGACTCTCATTATGGCATCCAAGGCACTGTTCAGGATACTATCCAAGTGTGGAACAAAAATGACACATAGCAACAAGCATGAACTCTGCTCCCTGTGTTTAAAAGAAACCCATAATGCTAAAGATTGTTCAATTTGCCAGTGCTTTACTCCAAAGTTTGGGTTGGATTGCTCCTGAGAACTTAAAACTGTACTGTGGGAAAAGGATTTGACCACCTCAGTTCTATCCCAAATGTTTTTGAGTTCAGGATCAGTTGCTTCATGTCTGTTCTCCCTGGTGCCAACTATTAAGCCTCACTTCAGACTCCCAACATGTCTCACTGTTGAGGCAACTTCACTTTCTCCAAAGAGGGCTACTTCAGTCACTTGGGAGGAAGAATCTAGATGACTATATGTGCCCTCTTCAGAACCATTAGATAAGGCCTAAACTTATTTGGAACCTGCTGTAAAGAAGCATAAAAAGTAAAAGTATAAGGAGTAGATAAGAGGTTGCACCCAAGTTAGTATGTGCTGCCTCGTCTAAGGATCCAGAGTGACCAAGACACTATCCTCTTCCTCCCTTGTACCCAGTTGCCTCACCTAGCTTCCCTTACCATTCCTTATCTGATACAGATGACAATCAGCATAGCATCCTTTTGGGATAACTGTTGACATTGGAATTGAGACCTCCTTTAATGTGGCAATCAGCAGACCTGCCTCAACATTCTTATTACCTCATGGTCTGGATTTGGCAGAAACCAGCTTCCATCCAAGCTACAACTTATACAGAGTGAGGCTGGACTTCTGTGAGTTTCTGTCTACATAGCCTCAACCATCTTCACTGATCACAGAAGATGTGCAGGCATGCCAGCAGCCTGGTCAACAGTCCCCTACACTTAATTTCCAAATACTGACTTACTAAGTAATTATAAGTAATTATATCTATGGGGTCGCGATGGGTTGGACACGAACTCTCACCTAACAACATAACAAAGTAATTATGAAAGGTTACCAGATTTTCCTATGGAAGTGTCTTTCCAAAATCCAACAATACACTGGAGTTCTACTCCCTAGCAGACAGTAGCCCAACTTCTCTAGAGGATGCATTCTAGATCCCTTGTTCAGGCACACTGTTCTAAGAGTTCTCCTTCCCACTCCTGAGCAAGGTTATAGTCAAAATGATAGCAGATCAAACATACAGTATACTGGTTTGTCTAAATATGGTTTTCGGAACCATTACATCTAGTGGATAGGAATGACATTCCACCTCCTCCATCTCAGATTTGTTAATATACATTGTGCTTCTGTGTTATATTGTATCAAGGTTTCATTTAATGGCTTGGGGGATTTGGACATAAGATATTCCTTTTCCTAGTGAGTTCTAGATATTTTACTACAAACCCTCTAAACTGTCAGCTAGATATTTGTATGGTGAGAAGTGGCCCGGTTTAAATCCGGGACTTTTGTTAGGTGGGAATGTACCTTTACCTGCTCAATGTCATCAGTTTTGGAGTATCTGCTGTCCTTGTACAACAGGTCTAGCTGTGTCTTCATTGAATGGCCACTAAGACTGTTTATGCACTGGAGGTTTTATGCCGGGCTGCAGGCTGGAGTTTTAGCTGTGGCAGGTTGTCCCACCTCTTCCTGCACCCACATGGGGGAGCACTTGGCCTGGTGCACATCGTCTACCCCTGATTTGTGCTCCTGCACAGGAACTGGGGCAGTGAAGTTCCCAGTGCTTAAACGGTCTAAGAGGTGATTGCTGCATTTCATGGGGATTACTGTTTAGGGGACTATTGCTTTTGCACATAAATTTTATAAGTTCTGTATCCTTCTCCTTACGGCCCCTATTATGGCACAGTGGTCTTTGACCCGGGTGTTAGTTAGCCTGATGAAACTTCCCTTTGATCCTTAGTGATACTCTCTAGAAAGGTAGTGTTTTTAGTGACTATTACCTTACCTAGGAGGGTTAGTGAACTGGTGGCATTTAGAGTTGACCTGCCTTTCCTTAAGATATCTAATAACCTAGCTGTGTTACACCTGAGTCCAGACTTTCTTTCAAAAGTAGTTTCTAAGTAGTTTCACCTAGCACAGGAAATTGCCCAATCAGCTTTCTTCCTCACTCTGAGTTCACAAGTGGAGAACAGGCTTGACCCTTGACATTAGGAGGGCTAAGAACCAGACCTTTCATGAGGATATACCATGTTTGTTATAGGTGTCCCAAAAAGGGTAAAGTCTCATTAACCTAGTCTGTATCAAGATAGGTATTGGCTGCCATCCATTTCTCCTACATGACATCTGGAGAACCATGTCCTCTTGACCTTGAAGCACATTCCACCTAAGCACATGGGTCATTGGCCACCTTTCATCAACAGGTTCCCTCTTCAGGACATTTGCAAGGCAGCAAATTGGTTGACAAAGGACATATTCATGAGCCATTATGCCCTAGATCTGTATGCAAGGAAAGAAGTGAATTTAGGGAAGGCTCTTCTGCAAGCTCTGTTCAGTGAGATTCACCTCACCTCCTCTGGTGAGTAGCTCATCAATGGTCCCAATGTTGGGCTGTACAGTAAGATGGAAGATGAAAACAGAGTTAAACTTACTTGTGCCCTAGATCTGTACACAACAAAAGATGTGAATGTAGGGAAAGCTGTTTTGCAGGCTCTGTTCCAGGGAGATTTACCTCACCAGAATTTCAATGTGGATCTGTACAGTAAGACAGAAGATGAAAAGAGAGTTACACTTACTTGTTCCTTGTACATTGACAGCTTCTGTGCAGACACACATTCCTTCCCTCCTGTCCTGATGTGAGGTGTTACAGGGCCTACTCTACTAAGACAGGGGGCTTGCAATGGCTTGGCAGGAACTGAGGGAAGAAGGCACCCATTTTCAGAGCATGTGACACATTGGGTGGAAATCCTGTTTATGAGTCAACTCTGAAAGGGGTAAAGTGTCCTCACTTTGGTGCCAGAAAGAAAATGTCAATGACTGGCCTGTGCAGGTGCCGTCCTAATGTCTGCACAGAAGATGTCAATGAACAACAGTTATACATAAGTTCAACTCTGTTTTCAGTTTACACACAACTAGTTGCTTTTCAATTGGATGGTCCCTATGATTATCCTGAGTCTCTAACTCCATATTCATACATGGTATGTTGCAACGTTGATAAACAGTCCATAATTATTGACTAACTAGTGTAGTGTGAAATCATTCAAAATTTGGAATCTGAGAGCAGCAGAACAGGTTATGTGTTTTGGGAATGACCCGTGTTATACTGGCATTTTCCACAGAAAACTCATGGAATATGAAAATAAAACACAAATCTAAACTTAAACACCTGGGAAACCTGGGCCTGAGTAAACAATTAAAGTGTAAAAATAAAATGTGCGATGGGGAAAACACCATTGTGATACTGATTTCCTCCAGCAAGTGTAACATTTAGCATATCTCTAACTTCTCTGTTTTCATAACAATACATAGCTCTACCTTATGTAGATGCTACAACTTTTCGTACACTTGTTCAATGTATAACACTTATAATCCTGAGGATTAATGCTATTTATTTATTTATTTATTCAGATAATAATTTATATGCTGTCTCTCCAGAGATCTATTAATGGGTGCTGCTAACTAAGCTCAATGCACATAGTAATATGATTTCGATAGACTGTATATTTGGCAGGTATTGTAGAAAGAAATATATGTGCATAAGCCCTATGGATGTGAGCTACACCCATGTCTACTGTTTTTTCTATTTTGCACCTACCTTTTCACATAGCGGGCATTATTCCCACAAAAACTTGAGTTCTAAACTACTTTTCTTCACTATTGTTTGTACAACTATTCCACTGGAAATGAAACTATTGATTTTCATTTGCTCGTTCTATATTCATACCAAGAAGAAAACAGTGGTAATTCTGTGTCCCCACTTACATTTACATTTAGTAAGGTAATATGAAAGTGCTTGCATTTGAACTATTTCTGTCTAGTACAGATTCCGAACTCCATGAATTGTCTGTTCTGTTCCTTTGGCAATCTTTTCCCCTGGGATAGTTGAAACTTACAGTAGTAATTTAACACATATTACTAAAAAACTGCAGTGATGGACGTTCTGTAACTGGGAAACGATCAGTAAACAGCTGGCATATACATTTTGAAATATCAGTAATTTAACATGAATGATTTCTTGAAAATAATAAAAATGAAGACAATTTGTATAACAGAACAGTACCTGAAAGTTAATTGAAATCTGAGCTTGTATAAGAGTTCAAGGCATTAATAAATTTCACCCTAAAACAGATTGATTTTATGCATGTATTACAGATATTCAGAGTCTACCACTGAACCTCTGAGAAATATTAATTTGTTTCATTGGTTCTTAATCCATATTGGTTTAAATCCCAAGGGGATAGGTAACAACCATGTGAAAACTCTCTGAATTAATTACTTCATTTAATTAATTATTATTATTAAATATTAATTTATTTTATTATATTTCTATGCCACCTTCCCATGATAAGTTACTATAGCTATGAGCTTTTGCAACCTGCCCTATCATCTTTTTGCTGCTTCTACATGGGAGACTTTGTTCTTATTTAGAATATTTATGCCAAGCTTTTCTTGTAATACTGACACCCAAGATGACTGAAAAGAATTTTAAAAGAATCCCCATAAAACTAAATAAGTAAAAATAAAAGAATGCCAGCTTTGAAGAGTGTGAACTGCTATTTTTCTTCTTTGTGATGCTGCAGGAAGACCGGGGACACATAGCAGACTAAAATCCTTGTCCTCACATCCCCATATATCCCTGCTGCCACCTCAAATATTGGCCCTCCTTTATGAAGGGACTGGAATTCAGGGACTGTGTTCTTGTGGAATTGGTGTCAGTGGCTGCAGCCTTCCGATTTGGCCCTCACCCGAGCCCTCACTGCGGCTTCTGGGGAAGCGGCGTGATGGTGTGAATACAGAAGGAGGCTGTGGCCGGGGGGGGGGGAGGTGGGGCCAGGAAGGAGGCCTTCCCCCCAGGCTCGAAGAGGCCACAGGTGTGCTTCTGGGCCCGAGGGGGAAGGCTGCGACGTAGCTAGGGGGAGGGGGGGAAGGAGGCCTTCCCCTGGGCCTAGAAGCACATCCGCGGCCTCGTGGCTGGGAGGGAGGGGGGGCTTTTCAAAGCCCATTCTGAAGAACGGGCTTTGAATCTAGTTTTACAATAAAACAATAATCCTCCGTAAAAACAGCATAATTGAAATAATAAAATAAACTCTATGCAATTACTTAAGAATAAGTAATAAAACTCAGTAATAAAACTAAAAATCTTAGGAGTCAAATGAAAAGCTTAAAGAAGCTTACAGCCTTCTAAGTCCATTGAAGGATATTCATGTTGCTGCCGCTACCACTGAATATCTCCTTCAAAAACTGCAGCACCCCCAACTTGCCATTCAAGCTGCTTCTCTCTAGCTCCTTCTTCTTCCAAGAAGTTTGACCTGTAAAAATAGGTCTGCATTAGTCATTGCGACTTATTAACTTTCTGTCTGTAACCTCCCTGCTTGTTTTCCATCTTTCCTGCTTCTTCTACCCCATACCGGCATTAATAGATAACTTGCCATCCTTTCACTAACCTAATCCAGCTCCCTGGAGCACTATGCACCTCTTCTAATCAGGCTAGTGTGTTAAGCAAGACTCTTCTAGATCCCTCCACCCCAAATTCATCAGTGTCTAGGGAATGAGGCATACTTAATACAATTGCTTCAAATGCCTCATTCTCAAATTGCTTGGGAACTGCATTTGGTACACAGATCCAAAATTACTCACCCTAAACCACATACAGTTACTGTTTTCAAAAGTGTGTCATGTTTTTTCCACAGTGATCCCAGGGGAAGTATTGACAGAATATCTCAGCCATTTAGATTTCTAACTCACCTGCAGCTTGAACAAATAAATCCATTTTAGCTGTAGCAGCCACACAACTATTGCTAAAGTCTCATCTAATGACTAGGAAGTGGTACAGAACAAGACGTGTCTGCCTCTGTTTCCGCATTCCTTTGTCACTGATCTCTTGTAAAGAAAGCAAGGTCAATAACTGCAATACTTTCTATCTTCATGGCATTTAGGGTTGGATTGGTTGTGGACATATTTTCTGCCTACTTTCTTTAGGTTTACCTCTTTCTTCATCAGTGCTACTAAAGTTCTCCTGATCAGCACTACCATATCTCTGAAATTTCAGTCACTCTCTTCTGCTGATTTAGTAGTTACTACATTTTATTCATTAATCTGTGCTTGTATTACTTAATAAAATATTTCTACACTGCTGTCATAAGCTAAGCAGGGTCAATCCTGGTTAGTTCTTGGATGGAAGATCAACAAGAAGTTCCAAGGCTGCTGTGCAGAGAAAGGCAAGAGCAATTTCAGTTAGCCTCTTGCCTTGAAAACCTTACAGGGTCTCTCTAAGCTGGCTGTTACTTGATGGCACTTTATCGTAGAATCATAGAGTTGGAAGGGGCCATACAGGCCATCTAGTCCAACCAAACTATTAGTCCATCTAATGATTAGATGTCCATCATCCTTTTCCACACAGTGCCCAGCTAGTTGCACTGGAGGGCCAACAAACAGTCAAGGCCTTCCGCTGATGTTTTTCTCTAGCACTGGCATTCAAGGGATTACTGCCTCTGGATGCAGAGGTTCCTTTCAGTTGTCATGGCTAGTAGCTATTGATGGACCTATATTCTGTGGTTTATGACATAAAAGTATATAAACCATAAAACACTGTATCAGATTCAATAAATATATAATGCACATCTACAACAAAGATTTATAGGTATAAAAACATGTATCTCAAATAAAAAAAAAACCTGACAGAAGACAGGAGGAAGAGAGTAAGCTGAGAGAAGCTGGGTCCTTTGCTATCCAGGAATATTAATACATCCAAAAGCTTACCTCAAATGTATATTCCCTTTTCCTGACTCCCTCAAGCTACAGTTTTCATGTTAGCACTGATTATATTGGTCATGATTAGCAGTAGCTAGCTAATGAATACACAAAATTGCACACTGTTGATCTTGCTAGGCCTTTCTGCAACCTCCAGTCCTGTTGATTATGAAGTGTTTGGGCCACAACTGCAGAAAGGACAGATATATGGAAATCTGCTGTTAAGGGGTTAAGGTCAGGCCTAGAAGAAAGTTCTCAAAATGTTGCACCTTGTACAAGATTTTTGTGAGGTTTTGGGGTGAAAGTATACAACTTTAGATATGCTATTCAGTGGCATAAGAAGTGTTGATGGAATGTGGATTTTCCAGCATTTCTCTCCAACCTCTGTAAGGATTATTCCTAGGGTTGCAGTATTGCATGAAAGAAAAGCATTGTGGATTAAAGGGTTACCATGAGGAAAGAGAAGGGGGTGAATTTAACCTCCCTAGCATGTTAGCACAGATCCACTGATAAAAGATTTAAGAGGATGATTTTATTCCCTTTTCCTTCCCCAGTGTAACCACACTCCAGCTGTTCCTTCTCATTAATCCTGCCCATCCTAAGAATGATCTTTCCATTGATCAGAAAGACTTCAGGTGCAGAGAGGAATGTGTGAAGACTGTGTTTTTAGCTAATGAATCATTCAATTCAAGCTTCCTGTTCCATCTCTTAGTAGTTTCCCAGAATTTGTCTGTGGCTGGTATCTGAACACTGGACCAAGTGAGCTGAAAGAAAATTCAGATAATGCTGGGGTCTGTAGAAGATTGGACCTACCAACTCATTAATGGGGTGCTAATCACTCAACCTTGTAACACTGTGGTGCTCCTTTCCCTTGCTAAGTCTGTATATTCTGTGGAAATGCCTGTGAGTAGCTTTAAAAAAAAACTCTACATTCTCAGTGGCATCATTGACCATAGAATGGAACCCATGAATAATTTCTGCAGGCAAAAGAATATGCATTTGCAGAATCCCCCCCCCTCTGCAGCCCAAAATGCTATTCTGAGAGTAAAACATTGGGGGAATTTGGGCTGCAGTGGGAAGCAAGAAAATTGCACTATGCAATCTTTTCCTCAGCAGAAATTCTCCTTGCAACCCATATATATGGAACAAAATGACCAAGGCTTGAATTTGAACATTTTAAAGAAGATCTGTAAGAATGATATTAGTGGCTTAGGGTAGCGTGTGAATGAACATAATTTTAGTAAATGCCTTTATGATCTCAACACTTACAATTTTGGGTGGGATAAGGTAAAAATAATAGCAGCTGCAGTAGTGGTAGTAGTAATGGTGATAGTAGTATGGCTTTCCATTCCCTTAGTCCTATGACTACAGAAACAACAGAAACAACTTCACTATGATGTTATTATAAATTTCAAATGTATTCCCCTACCTATATGCTCTTTCCTGCAAATTCCATGTCATTTATTGTATAATGCTGTGCAGAGGCTCTCAAGTTCTGTAGTTGGAGTATTTCACCAAAATCCCTTCTAAATCCTTTTGTTAAGAAGGCTTGCTGGATTAGGCTCAATTATATCACTAAAACATTGTTTAAACCATTGAGTCTTTTGTAGGAGACAGGTAGGCTAAAAGTCCTTAACATTAAAAATGACATCGAAGCTAGTGATAGCAAGACAATTTTTTCTACAAAATGAAGGTCAGGATCCAGCTCCTGCATTGTGCTTGTAGGGAGCAAGTCCAATGAAAAAAACAAAAAGAAATCTTACAGGTGCAGTTACATACACCAGCCTGAACTTAGCTCCCTGGAGAAGAGCACCAGCTTTTGTCACCATGGCATTATGTAACTGGGCACAATGAGAAACCATGACCTAGTATCCTGTGGCCTTTTGTGCAAAGTCAAAGGGTATGGTGGCTCAGTGCACCCACAGCCTGTGTCATAGCTATTTGGCTATGTCCTGTGTTTAAGGTGAGGTTTTCAACACCATTGCCAAAGTAGAGCTATGGACGCCTGTTGCACTAACTGTGTAGCAGTGGAGAGACAGAGGAGAATGTGTACTAGCCTTTCAGCAGTGTTCCCGGTACAGCTATGAACCAGTGATACTGGAAAAGGCTAGATGCAGGGGACTCTGTAGGCTGGCCACTCATCCATTAGCCATGACAGTTGATAAGTTTAAAAGCCTTTCCTGACTCCCTTTTATCACTTATCTGAAAGATGAATGGCTTAAAGTATCCTTCCTCTCAACAGCTGCAATCCCAACCCTGCACATATAAACCTGAAATATCCCCTAAACTATTTGTTTGAACAAATAGACCCTGTCTTAGTTTAGTTGGATTAGAGGCTTAGTTGGATTCCTTCAGGTTTCCTATCCTGTTCTAGTGGGCATTCAATATAGTATGGAGCTAGTGGAACCAGAAACAGCTAGTTTATAGCCAATTCTTCAAACCCCAAATATAAATAAAACAGAACGATGCCATTCTTCCACATCATTGTATCTGAGATTAATGAAGTAGCCAGTTCTGAGGTATTCAAACTGCTTGGAATTGCTGTAACTGTACAGGTGCCTTGGCCCTAATGCACCACTTGTTATCTCTCTCTGGGGCACATGGAAATGCAAACCCCTGGTGAATTTGTCCCCAGCTGTCAAATGGCAACCTTTCGCCTACCTGTTACAGTGACACCCGGCTGAAGCCCATCTCCTTAGGGACTGAATAGGCAGCCTCTGGAGTTTAAGACAGAAGCCTTTAAAGTCTGAGGTACAGGGTCTGTTGACATTGCCAGAGGAACCGCTGCAAATGTTAAGTGGCCTGTGAATTGCCCTCTTTGATTTTGTTGTTGGAGCATAGAGAAGTATTCCTGTACTGCTTCCTCATTGGGCAGTATGGGGGTGTTAACGTAATTAGTACATGACTTGATGCCAGGTTTTACTCCAAAAATCCTTTCTGTCAGGCACAAAGCTCCTGCTATTTTGTTAAATAGTACTCCCTGCTATGTATTCCTTGCAGCTGTAAGTAACCTCATGTCTCCAGAAATGAAGCCAAAGTAATTGCAAACACTGAAATGTAAGTTTGAGGAATACCATGAAGAAGTAGCTGGCCATTAGCCATACAGATTGCTGCAACATATTGTAGAAGTCATGGACTATAACCCTAATTTACAGTGCCAGTGTGCAACATTTGCACAAACTTTCATCTCATGCAAAGAAACTGTAAGATTGCTTTCTAAATTCCTCAGGTTCTTGGTATCAAATGTATGCAATATATTGCAAAGCACCACATATTTTGTATGCTGTGTATTTTGACAGTAGGTGATGACTGCTCCCTTATACAAAAAAAAAATTCACATAAGCAGATTTTAGCACATTTACTGGGTCTTTTAACTTCATCTGACACTGTTTGGAAGGCGGATGAGAGAAGTATATTCTTTATATCCCAAGGGGATTTCTTTATGATGACTCTTTCAAGGTGAATATTGGCATTTATTTAGCCTGAGCAGAAAATAAAAAAGAACATATAGAAGCACCAACACTGAAACACTGGAGTCAGCAAAGAATCATCTATTTTGCCATCTTCACTTACTATACCTCAAATACAGCTAAATTTAAGTTAATTTGAAGTTTCTCTTGAGAAATTCGTATCAAATTTAAGTGTTTCTCTGCAGTGATGACATGAGCAAGGAACACCGGATTTCTGCTAAATTACAGTCCACTTTTACAGTCTCATATGATCTACCTTTGTGGGCCCAGTTCTACTGTCTTTGAAAGAAAATTAATTTAAGATATCTTAGACTAAAACTTAGCATGAGAAACAGCATGAGAAAAACAATGAAGAATGGATCTTTTTCCTTTAAAGGATACTGTACTGACCAGAGAATATTCAGACAGCATTCTCTAATACATTTTTAAAAACTGATATGTGGATAGGCCACTGCGGTGCTACTTTTTAAAAATTTGGTCATTGTATTTACATAAGAATAATTTTAAAAAGCAGAATTTCTGAACATTATGGGCGGGTAGTCCTTTCCACCTGTAGAAAGTATATTGAATGCTTTCATGGACCACTCAGTTATCTGGAGTAGAAAGCTGGCTTATCTTAGGTTTATTGTTTCTTGGTGCATAGAATTTGGAAAACAGCAGAAAATAAGTTGTTATGAAATATTGGTAGTCTGGCCAAAAAGGAATAAAATGACCAACTATATTCTACTGAACAGTTCGAATTCATCGCCTCTAAAACAAGATGTAATTTAGCTATCTCCATTTATATATGGAGTAGGGATCCTTCAGGATCTTACTTTACAAAGAAGAGAAAATCACATAGTTTACCTTCTGCTTATAGAAATCCAAACAGCATAATAGCACCCAGTTGTGAAAGAATTCCATTAGGACTGTCAAAACAAATCTGTGGATCAATTTCCACATGTACAAAATGTTGGGGAAATTGACCCAGTAGTAAAGTCATGAAGATTGCTAGTTTGTTGTTACAGAGACTTTTTCTGCACCAGGAATTTGCCCCAACTTACCACTCATCTGATGATGGGGCAAGTTCCTGGTTCTGCTTGATGTTGGCACCAGCCCAGGGCTGTCCCAGGCCTGGCCTGACTGAAGCCCTCAGTTGCCCTAGGGTGAAGAAATGCAGATAAATCAGCGTTCCCTTTTTTACCATGGGTGACAATAAAGCCTATGTCAGACCAGGGTCATCTGGAAGGGAAGCGTTGGGCTGTTCAGGCCCCGCTCCTCCCCACCCTTGCCTGATGTATGGCAACCTGAAAGGGACAAAAAAATAAAAATAAAAAGGCCCAGGTGGCTCTGCCGCACTGTGCAGCATGGCTGAACTGCCTGGGACATTTTTTTTTAGAAACATGGCATTGCATCCCAATGCAATACCATATTCTTTTTTTAAAGAGGCCCCCATCGTTCTACAGCGCAGTGGAACCTTGTCACCCTGGCCCCCATGTGGGAGCACAAATCTGGGGTGGATGAAGTGTGACCGACAAAATGCTCCCCTATGTGGGAACAAGAAGAGCTGTGGCAATCTGCCCTAGCTCAAACACCAGGTGGCAGCCTGGCACGGAGCCATCCGTGTGGTAAAGGTCAAATTGGCTATCTGTATTTTAGTCCATGTGAAAATATATACATTCATCTCAGTATGGGGGCCCAATGTGTATCTGCACCTGAATACTACTGAGCTGGGCACATTGAATAGACTCAGGACACTAGATGCTTCAGCAATACGAAAGCATATGTGTACCTCAATAGGGCTTGGATGGGTTTGTGTTTTACATGCTGCCAAGTCACTTCCATCTTATGGTAACCAAAAAAATGAATGTCCTCCAAAGTGTCCTACTCTTAACTGCTTTGGTCAGGTTGTACAAACTAAGAGTAATGGTTTTCTTTCTAAAATCAGTCCATCCCATGTTGGATCTTCCTTCTTTCCTGCTGCCTTCAACTTTTCCTAGTTGTATTCTCTTTTCCATTGACTTGTCTACTCATAAGAAAACATGATTCCAGTGGTCCCTTTAAGACTAACAAAACTGTTATTCAAGGTATAATCTTTATGCTTCTCAGGGTGAATTCTGGAAATATAAAATAATGCCATATTCAGGTTTCTAAACCAATGCTTTAAGTA
>NC_135376.1:64590000-64592500 GCF_049243985.1 Paroedura picta | reverse complement strand
GATGGGGGGAAGGGTCAGCCGGGATGGTGAGGGGGGTGAGTTGTGGGGGGGCATGTGGGAATACGTAGGGGCAGAGATGGGGGTTGGTTGGGTGTTTGGGGGGGAGCGGTGGCGGAGGGTGGGCGCGGGGTTCATGGGGTGGGGGAGGGCCATGGGAGGGATGGTACTGGTCAGGAAGCACAGCCGCCGCATCAGCAAGGCAAGGTACCATCAAGGAGGAGGACGGGGATGGGAGGGTTCCTCTGGGGCGGGGGGCTGGGACCTACCTCATAGGCAGGCAGCCACATAATGGTGGCTGCTAGGCGAAGGCGAGTAGGGGAATGCCTCTCAACTCGCCAGTCCACGGGCAAGGAGCCAATTGCCAGCCGCACGCTTCGCCCTCTGACTGACAAGCAGAGGGACCAATCACCAGGCGCTTTGCGCCTGGTGATTTGCCCCTTCGCTTGTCAGTCAGGGGGCAAGGGGCCAATGTGCCCCCTTGTCTATCACGGACAGGGCCCATCCCTACCCCACTTAGCCTTTTATTTATACCGCTCCCACCAAGCGATTACAGATGTTTTAATTCCATCCTTCCTTCAAGGTTCTCAGAGTGGCTTATGTGATTCTCCTGTCCTCTGTTCTATCCTCAGAATATACTTGTAAGGTAGGTTAATAATTAAGAGGAAAACTGATCCACAGTTACATGGTAAACTTACTTACTTTAAATGGTTTATAACCTGCCTTTCTACTAAAAGGAAACTCAAGGTAACCTACATAGGAATACCACAAAGGTATACTGTCCAAATTATAAGTGTCCAAATTATAAGTGACAGCTAAACCAGTCTGCTCTCAAATAAGTCAGCAGAAAGACCTCAGAACAACACCATGTCTTCTAAAGGCAACCAGAGAAGTTCTTCTGATCTTCTCTTGTGAAAGATGGTTTCAGTGACTGAAAAAAACTGGTTACCAAGCTATGGAACAGATCACCTATTGCTAGGGGAAGGTAGAAGGAGACTGCACTGTTGAGAAGAGTACAATGGGCTCATGAGTGCATACAGAAGTCTGTCCTTGTCTGTAAGGATATTTGAACTCTGGTCTCCCAGTCTTAGTGTTGTCCTCCAAGCAGGGTATTGCACTGACTTTCTATGTCAGTTTGTAGCTATATGGAACAATACAAAGGAAAAACTCTTGATTCTGTTGAACTCTATGAAGTTAATAGTCTGCTATCAGGATATAGTTAATAGTCTGCTATTAGGGATGGGACTCCTTTACTTGAGAACCCCAAATTATTCAGGCCATTGATCAACCACCATATAACAATGTTCAGGATTTCCTCATGCTTAAAAAATGAACACTAGGCTGTAACTCTGATTACAAAAAGAGTAATTCCATGAATATGAATTATTAATTAATATATAGTAATATTGATCTGTACATTTCAATTGTGACCTTTCTTGGTGTAGTGGTTAAGAGCTTGGTGTAGTAGTTAAGAGCTGCAGCTTTTAATCTGGTTAGCCAGGGGACCTTGGGCTTAGCACAGCACTGATAGAGCGGTTCTGACCGAGCAGGAATATCAGGGCTCTCTCAACCTCACCTACCTCACAGGGTGTCTGTTATAGAGAAAGGAAAGAGAAGGCAATTGTAAGCCACTTTGTTAGAGAAAAGCAGCATATAAAAACCAACTCTTCTTGGTCTTATTTACCCTAAAGGTTATATGGAGTTATTCCATGAATCCTCATAACTATAAGGTAGGCTATGACTTGTCCAAGATAAAACAATGTGGTTGAGTGAAAGTTTCAATACAGATCTTATTATTCTGTGTCCACTGTTTTATTCAGTAAGCTTCTTCCTCCTCACCCCTCTTTTCCTCTGGCACAAGATATTAGGAATTGCCAATCGCTGTTCTGTTGGTTTTCACAAATCACATGTGGGAAGATGGGGGGAAGTGTAATTTATACCATGGGAAAATTTGGATTGGGATACTAAGTGCTGACTACTCTGTTGACTTTATTCATATACTATATTGAAATCTGAAGAAGTCTATTTTACAGAGTATGACAACTCATCGCACATTGGAGCAGAGGTCTGGCGAACTTTTAGATTTACTCTGAGTAGAATTACACCTTTCTAATTCCATTCAAGACAAGATGTGGATCTATTTAGGATTACACAGTAACACTGCAATCCTAGAAAAACACTTCCCTGAGAGGAAGCCCAATCTCATAACATGGGACTGACTTAGAACCACTTAGAATCACTTCCTAAGTGCTCTAACAACAATGTTCTACTGAAGTGTACTTTTGTTACAGTAACTACTTAGAACAGTGGTCCCCAACCCCCGGGCAGTGGCCTGGTGCCGGGCTGCGAAGGCCTCGGCGCCGGGCCGCGGCTCCCTCTTTCCGCCCCCCCCGCAGCGAGAAGCTCGCCAGACCGTGAGCAAATCGGCCGCCAAAGCGGCCAATTAGCTTGCGACCCAGCGAGCTTCTTGCTTTGGGAGGGGGGAAGAGAAACTTGCCAGGCC
>NC_135376.1:64560000-64575000 GCF_049243985.1 Paroedura picta | reverse complement strand
TTGTTAGGTCCTTTTCTGATGCAGTTCAAATGAAGTCTGGCCGCAGGTGTGCCTAATTTACCTCGCAACAGAACGTGTTGAATTTAATTGCGCAGTGGTTGTTAGGAAAAATTGGTGGGTGGAATATCAAGTGACTCAGTATACACTGATGGCAGATGGGCATTAAGAGGTATTGTGAGCAAAATGTATAGGTGAGCTGAGTTAATAAAATATGTAATTTTGATTTCAAAATAATGAATACTTGTTGTAGATAATACAGTTTAATTAAGAAGATACCTGCCATTACTTTAGCAGTAAAAAGTAAGTTCAAAGGGAAAGTAAGGAATGCACACTTTCCAAAATGAAAGCAATTTTTATAAAATAAATGTCAATGTAAGATTAGCAGAAAGGCTTTTTTTTTCCCTAATTGGTTCATGATACGTCCTGTCCTTACCTATGTGCACTAGTTCTTATCAAAATCATACCCATGGAACTCTCTCCATTTTTGTCCAGTTTCTTCCCTCAACATCTGTCAACCTACAACAAGGGATGTAAATGCCCCTGAAGCTGAGTCTTCCTTAGTTCTGAATACCCCATTCAGACAACAGCACATATCCCTTTTTGTTCCCTGGACCAATGTGATATTTATATTTTTGAACATTCTGTGGGGTTACGGCAGCTCAGCTAATATCTGGGAAGCCAGACCAGCGTTCAGTCTTTTATACTGTCCCATATCTAGACCACTCTTAGGCCACTTCACACATCATAGCTTCAGCCATGACTAGAGATGTAAAATCCTTCCCCCACCCACACACAAAAAAAGTTCTTGACACCATGCAAATATCCCAAGTTAAACAAAACAAATATACAGCTTTGTAGAGGGAATCAAGATATATGCAGTATTTCCTTACTTTACAGGCTAATTTTTTAGTTCTTCAGTTGTTCACAATATTTGTATCCTACTTTCTGCTCTTACAAAGCACATGATAGTCTGTTTCCTTAAATCTGGATCCACCCTCCATCTAAAGCCTGGGATCATTTTTAGAGCAAAATAGATGTATAGGATAAACTCTTACTTTCTTGGCCACTTATTTCCTTTTAGCATCACACAGGACGTTTATGACAAAATCACCTTTGATTTCATATCCAGGGAAACTCTGATACGTAATTCAGGGTTATCCACCACTTCTGTGCCTTCTTTTCTGTTAAAAAATACCCCACCTGCCTGCCGACAAACTCTCTGTTTTCTAACTTATGTATCTGGAGCAGACTTGGTATCATACAATTGGAACTGTAACCATTGCATGTGGTTTTAGTTTCAAAAATTCTAAAGGTTATAATGCGGATGTGTGGAACTCTATAACATTTTTTGCACAAGTGATTGTGATGGCATGCACCACCTGTTCAAGAAACAGAGAACAACACTGATACTACATTTTGTCAAAGCCTTAACAGCCATGCCTCATCACAATCGCTCTCTTTTCCTGTGATTTCTGCCATTAGTGGTAGCCTCATGGTAATTCTACCCCAGGACCTCATGCACAGTGTCTGTCTGTGCACTTCCCATGGCCAGCACTCCCTTTCGTTTTTACATATCCTTGAACCCAGTCATGCAATCTGTCATAGGGCAAGTAGCAAAGTATTAAGGGGCAGTTTGCCAATGTACATCTTCTATGTATCATGCATCCATTCTCTTGCCAATGGCTAGTAGTAACTTGAGGTCACTGAGAAGCAGAGTCACACATGTACACATGTACTTGGCATATTACTGGTCAATACGGGGAAATCCTCCTTTATTGTTATAGTGGTACTAGTAGGGAGAGATAGTAGGGCTGAAAAGTAGCAGAATGAATAAGCACTCACTTCCTCCATCTTTATTTCCAAGGCTGTGAGCTTCTGTTGTGTAGTACTCCCTTCTCCATATCTTTGTTTCTGTGGACATATAACCAGACTTCACTATTCTGTCCCCAGCACACATCATTGGCCCTAATGTACACAGGCTTAAAATACTTCCAAAAGATCACCTCTGCTCCAAATCCAAGTTTACCCATAAGGTGTTAGTGATTCCTATATGCAAAAACCTTAAATGCCTTAAGTTAGGGCAGAGGGTTGGGGAGAGAGCATTTACTATTGCTTAGAACTGGTGTAATATACAATCTAAGAATGTGATCTCTGTGCCAAGAAGCTGCCAGCTCCCACCTCATTTGCCACTCTGTCAGTGACCTCAGTGGCAGTTCCATGTTAGGATAATAATACAGCTTCATCTTACACAGCAGACTGAGCAGTGATCGGTCATGATTTTTGGAATTAGTAGAGCACCAGAGTTGCATAAAGTATCTTTTCTCTGCTGATCAATCTAAACATTTGTATTTTGACATTGTGAGTCAGAATATTTGGCATATGGCATGAAGTTGAAAGAAAACCTCACCATAAAATCCTATGTTTTGGACCATGGCTGATCTCCCTGCCCCATGGCAGGAATAATTAAAAGGTTAACAAGAGATTTTCCTTTATATTAAAGTTTAAATTGTGCACTAGGACATCTGGAGTTCAAATCTTTCTTATTCATGAGATTAATGGGTGATTTTAGCTAGTCTACTGTCCCTCCACCTTAAGCCCCATCCACCATGCAGGAATAACTTACTGGTCTACTTTACAGGGTTGCTGCATGGCCTGAGATAATGCACCTGAAGTACTTTGAGCATATAAAGAACTATATCACTGAACAGAAATGTCCACGTTTTTCAAATTAAGTCTCAACCCACAAACTGAGAATGACAACATATAGCCATATTTGTAGAAATCAGTCCATAAAACAAGAGAATATCCTTGCAGGAATTCCCTGAATAATCTTTTTTTTTTTTGCTAACCAAAGAAAACGGTCAGATGGAGCCAGAATTTAGCACATGTTTGAATAAAAGGTAAAGGTATCCCCTGTGCAAGCACCGAGTCATGTCTGACCCTTGGAGTGATGCTCTCTAGCGTTTCATGGCAGACTCAATACAGGGTAGCCTTGCCAGTGCCTTTCCCAGTCATTACCATTTTACCCCCCCCCCCAGCAAGCTGGGCACTCATTTTACTGACCTCAAGAGGATGGAAGGCTGAGTCAACTTTGAGCCGGCTGCTGGGATCGAACTCCCAACCTCATGGATAGATAGCTTCAGACAGCATTTCTGCCGCTTACCACTCTGCGCCACAAGAGGCTCATATCCTGTTTGAATTTCAATTATAGAAATATGATATTGCTTCTTTACCACCAGCCTCCAGATGTTGGGATAAGGGAGAATAGTTGGGGGGGGGGAACCAGACTGAACAGGTAGGGAGGTAATTCAGAGAAAGAAACCATCTTCCTCCTGCAACAATTGCAGATGTAGTATCTATTTTCAAGTCCCATGTTAAAATGCAAACCATACAATTACCTCTTAAATAACAAGTTACTTACAAAACAGACAGTCAGGCTTGATTGCCAATCCTAGTACAGGCAGGCTCCCTTCTGTTCAGAACAGAATGTGGACAAAAACATGCAGAAGTCCAAGAAAAGGGGAGAAGACTCCAGAGGGAAGCAACAAGAAACAACCACTAGAAAAGGGGGAAGGCTCTGAGAGCCAGTCAGTAGAAGTGGTCTTCGGCAATTCCACCTACCTACATGAATGGCATCTGACAGAGAGGCTGATTCTGTGAAGGCTTAAGGGGGTGGCAGGTTAGC
This sequence comes from Paroedura picta, assembly GCF_049243985.1. NCBI lineage: Eukaryota > Metazoa > Chordata > Lepidosauria > Squamata > Gekkonidae > Paroedura > Paroedura picta. The sequence continues at coordinate 64,571,315 of NC_135376.1, read as the reverse complement.
ATGGATGAGTGATCGGGTTGTGAGTGTCCTATATAGTGCAGAGGGTTGAACTAGATGACCCATGCGATCCCTTCCAACTCTATTATTCTATGATTCTATGAACAGCTGCCTCTTACAAGACTACATCTGCCTTATTGCTCTTTGAAATATAATCCATTGGGAGGCAAACTCCAGAAGCTCAATAGTGATTTGTCAGAGTTGTCTTCTTTTAGCCTTACAAAGAAAGTTATATGGAGGCAGAGGACTGAATATGATGATCAGCAAGCTTCTAAGGATTTGGGGCTGGAGAGAATCTTACATTCTAACAGTGAAGTTGGTCAGATTTTAGGATACTTAAATCTGGTGACTGGGGCTGTGAATGCACAAGACGGGTATTTCTACAAACCTGAAAAGGGCCCCAGGTAGAAAAGTGTGATATCGCCTCCCAAAAATCAATATGAGATATCTCCAGCTCCTGCCTAGAGGCTAGTAACCCTAGGCCTGAAAGTAACTTCTGAACCACCCCACTTGCATGACTCAGTTAGGACTGGCAGCCACCTATGGAAGCCAGTGTGCTATAGTGGCTAGAGCTTCAGAGTAGGGGTTGAATCTCACACTTGCTGTGGAAGCTTTTTTGAGCCAGTATGTGAGCCAGTTTTTGAGCCAGTCACATACTTGCAGCCCAATTTACCTCACAGGGTTGTTGTTTGGATAAAAAGGATGAGAGAAGATTAATGGAAGCTGCTTTGGTGGGGTGGAGAAAGGTGGGGTATGAATTAAGTAACTAAATATTACAGCTGGAGATGGGAGGCAGATAAAAGGAAAATTGGTAAATGTCTGAGAAGGAAAGAGTGAGGCAGGGAAAGAGGAGAGTATAGGGTAGTTACCATGGGGAAGGAAAGAGGAAATTGTATGGGGAGCGGGGTCAGAGGAAAAAGTGAGATGCCACTTTATAAGTCCTTGAACTGCCATGCAAGTACATGTGGCCTAGTAACTGGCACCACACAACTGGGCCATAGTTTTTCTAGGCAGAGGAAAGCTTAAGACAGAGGGATACTTTATATATAAAGGCAGGTTGACTGTTAGGTGGAAGGATATGAGGTTGCCAATTCCAGCTTGGAGAATGCCTAGAGATTTTGGGGAGATTTGGAGACTGGGAAGAGTCTGGTTTGAGGAGGACAGAGACCTCCAAATCTCTAGGAATCTCCCAACCTGGAACTGGTAAGCCTAGGGGGGGGGGGGGCTGATCTTTGTAACTGGGAGATCTGCTGTGATTCTAGGAAATGTACTGGTCCTACCTGGAGGTGGACTGCCCAAGAAGAGAAGGAAGGAGGAAAAGGGTAACCTTTGGCTTCATGCAATAAAATTATATTTACCTACCTATTAGTTCTTCTGGTAACCAAACTACACTTAGGGTGAATTATCTACCTCTGTCGTATTTTACAGAAATAGCAGAATGCAGAGAAAAGTAGTTCTAGAACCTTTGGACATTTTCACTAGTGCATATTACTTGCACAGTGACAATGAAAAAGAATATGTGGCAGAAAAACTTCCTGATAAATATTTACCACACATCAGTAGACGATAGATACAAAAATGTTAGAAATTATTAATTTTATATATTTAAAATCTAAAATCAGATCATAGTTTTTCAGATCACTGGACTTTATTTATATATATTTATTTAAAGGTAAAGGGTCATGACGCCCTCTAGCATTTTCATGGCAGACTCAATACGGGGTGGTTTGCCAGTGCCTTCTCCAGTCATTACCGTTTACCCCCCAGCAAGCTGGGTACTCATTTTACCAACCTCAGAAGGATGGAAGGCTGAGTCAACCTTGAGCCGGCAGCTGGGATTGAACTCCCAGCCTCATGGGCAGAGCTTTCAGACTGCATGTCTGCTGCCTTACCACTCTGCGCCACAAGAAGCTTATATATTTATTTATACTCCTCTTTTATCTGCAATAATGACCTGAAGCTGCTGATATTGTTTCCTCCATTATAGCAGCCATACACTTTTGACTTCCAAACAACAAAGGAGTCAATAGTGCCCGATCCTTGTTGGAGCTTTGAAATGGGGTCTTACACAGTGGCATGTGCACACTGGCTATAGCTTACTCTGGGATCCTACAAGCTAGGATTCTCAGTGTTTAGGTACTTAAGGCTTAAAATTACTGGACACCGTGTGTGTGAAATGACCATCATGGAAAGTATTTAAACACATGTTATACCAATAGTGAGATGATGCAAAGAATTGTACTACTATTTCTATATTCAGTGGAAATGGTATATAGCAGCTTTTTCACAAAGCGTTGGGTAGAATTCATGCTTTAGGCTTCTGGCTGCCCATGGTAACATTGAAATTCTTTGCAAGTCTATGGACCTTAGTTTGCATTGCAGCTGCTTGGAAAAACATTAAAATCACCTTAGGGTTTTTTCAGATTACAAATAAAATGTCATGTCATAGAATTATACCATAAAGTGGAAGAGCTAGTTTCTAGTTCAGTAGCACCCTAGAGACCAACAAAATTTTGGAGATATAAGATTTCAAGAGTCAAAGCTTTCTTCATCAGATACAGGAAGTTCCCTTTGCCAGAGACCAGGAGAAGAGACACACATTTTCCATGTAGCAAAGTTCTGTTTTGTATTCAAGCTTATCCTGGTTGAGCTGAAGATGTATTATTTAAATATATTTAGAATCCTACCTGACCTCAAAATAAACATAGTAATTGGATACATAATGAGTTTTAAAACATGCCTGATTCTTTTAAAGAACTCAGCATAATTTTTTTTCTGTTCACAAAAGCAGGGAAAGTGGACAGAGAAAACATTTTCTCCCCAAATACTATAACTCAACGGCATCCAATAAAGTTGATGGCCAGTAGATTCAAAATGAATAAAAGGAAATTTTTTTTAGCATGATGAGTGATTAAAATGTAGAATTTGCTGCCAGAGGATAGAATCATAGAGTTGGAAGGGACCTCCAAGGTTATCTAGTCCAACCCCCTGCACAATGCAGAAACTCACAACTACCTGCCTACCCCCAGTGACCCAATTTCATGCTGAAATGATCCCTCCCCCACCAAAAATCTTCAGAATCTAGTCTGGCCTGGAGAAAATTCACCTACCATCCCACAGCAGCAATTAGCAATTCCCTGGGTAAATGAGGAAGGACCAGAAGAGACAAACGCTAGCACATCTCTTCCTGCCCACCCACCCATAATCTTCCTAAGTTCATAAAATCAGCATTTCTGTCAGATGACTATCTAGCCTCTTTTTAAAAGCTTCCAAAGAAGGAGAACACACCACATCCTGAGGAACCCTGTTCCACTGAGGAGCCACTCTAACTGTCAGGATCTTCTTCTGGATGTTTAGTCAAAAATTCTTTTGAATTAATTTAAACCCATTGATTCTGGTCCAATCCTCTGGGGCAACAAAAAACAACTCTGCTCCATCTTTTAAATGAGAGCCCTTTAAGTATTTGAAGATAGTTATTATATCATCTCTTAGTCGTCTTCTCTCCAAGCTAAACAGACTAAGCTTCCTCAACCTTTCATCATACAACTTGGTCTCCAAACCAAGTAATGGATGATGAAAATAGGTGTAGTTTTAGAAGGGGGTTGGATGGATTCATTGAAGTATCAGTGGATACTAAGCATGTTAGCTAAAGAGAACTTCCACATTCATGTGGTCAGGCACAAGACAGCCCCTGTCAGCAGGCTCTTTCACACTGGGTTTTCTGGCTAGCCAGCCAGAATGCCCATGACTCCATGGCCTGGTGACCCACAGGAGGTGGATACTGAATGTGAGCCCTCCGGGCATCTGCGTCTGTCATTCTCCATCCTCCACTTGGAAATAAGAGCTTCCCCAATCTCAGAATCCACACAGCCCATTATGAGAGCCCCTTGACCTGGGTAGGCCAGCGTGCAAGCTTAGCCTTTCCCCATTTCAACCACTGGAGGCCATGACATAACAACTGAACTCCCAAGCCTCAAAACATTCAAAACCCATACAACAATTAACAATTCAATTTGTGGGAGGGTGGGTGGGTGTTTGCTGCTTTGAGTGCCAAGCGGGGAAAGGAGGGTGAGTGAACGCAGACCCATATAAGATGCCTGCCTCGCTACGACATTGAATGCCTTGTGGTGCTTTGCTCTGTGGCATTCCCAGCACCACCATGTCACCGCACGCAATGCCCCACTATCCGCTGGGACCAGGTGTCACATGGTGGTTCCCATGTCCTCCACGGTAGCGATCCCCAACCTGTGGGCCGCAGACCACATGTGGTCCTTCAACTAATTGGAGGTGGGCCCCGAAGGATGCCTTCTCCCCCCCTTTACAACACACTTCATCCCCCCCAGCCCTTTACAACACACTTCATTGTTGTGGTGTGTCTGTATCTTATTTTGAAGGGATGTTTAAACATTACCATAGCGATCAGAGAGCACTAGAGCAGTGGTTGAGAGTAGAGGAGTAAACTACCCCCCTCACCAGGCCTCAGTAAAAGGCGTTGAGTGGTCCCCGGTGAGTGCTCCCCGGAGTTGAATGGTCCCCGGTGATAAAAAGGTTGGGGACCACTGCTCCACGGCACTTCCCCCCAAGCTGCAGCAAAAGGCCCCTCACTGAGGGCTCAGGTGTGTTTATAATCCTATGCTGTTATGCTTAAATTTATTTATTTATATTTATTATTTTATTTACTGACAGATTTACTTATTTATTTGCTGATTTACTTACTTTTTTACCTACTTACTTATTTTTAAATTTGTATCCCACCCATCACAATCCCAGGGTAGCTAACCAAGTAGGGTTTACAATAAAGTATGTAAATTAAGAGTATTAATTAATTAATTGCCAGTTTGTGACTTAAATTGTGATCTTATGAGGCTCTAAATATTGAGAAGCTGAAACATATATTGGTTTTCAAAGAGGTACTGTTCACCTTTTGCTGTACAAACACTATTCATTGAGACAGACTGGAACAAATGAAGAAGGTGGACCAGCTATGTTGACTGCCTTCTTAGAGTTTAGCCATTTTAATGACTGCGTGGATGTTTCTCTTGCTTTATACTTTAAATTACTAGTAAGTATGAATGCCTCTCCATATAAATAGGCCCAGTCCACTGATGAAACCCACCCTTTTCATATGTGAAGTTTGCATACCTTTGACCATTTATGAACGGCGGCCGCTACATCAGGCGGCCACTTTGCCATTGTGGCGGGGCAGGATGCCCCACCGTTCCCCATGAATGCATGGGGGCAGGCCGTGCAGGGCTTCCCCAGTGTAGCACATGCACTTGTGCTTTGCACCAGGTCCAGGACGCCCGGGATGCTGCCGGGCAGGGTAAGTGGCAGCGGCCAGGGAGAGTGTGGGGGGGCTGGGCCCCCTCCATATGCTATGGCAGGGGCAGGGGAATGCCCCTGCTGGCTCCATGGCTACGCGGAGCCCTCAGGAGTGTGCAGTGTCCCTATAAGGACACCATAGGTTGGGGCCGGGCAGGCCGAAAGGCCCGGCGCTGGCAATTATACACAGCGCCGGCCCGCCCCAGCCCCTGCAGGCACCCGCAGTATCCAGGAAGCTGTGGAAGTGTCTGCGTTTCCATAATGCGGGCCTTCCCTGGCCCTGGGCTGGGCCATGCCCGCACTGGCGGTGGGAGCTTGCATAATTGGGGAATTTCCCCGATGCCCTGCCGCTGCCAGTGCGGGCATTCTGGCCTGTACATAATAGGTCTTTCGGAGCAACTGTAGAAATAGCTGGGTGGGAGTATTTAATCAAAATAGGCTAGGGATGCCAGGCTCCATGTGGGACCTGGGGATCCCCTGTAATTACAGCTCATCTCCAGGTGACGAAGCAGTTCCCCTGGATGAAATGGTGCATTGGAGGATGGACTCCATAACATTATAATCCACTGAGGTCTTTCCCCACCCCAAATCCTGCCCACTTCGAGCACCACCTTCATTCTCCATGTATTTCCCAACCTGGAGCTGGCAACCGTATAATAGGTAGGAAATTATAATGTGAAGGTACATTGTAATGATTATTAGCTCTCAAGCCCAGAACATATTTTTAAAAATATGTAGGTTTTTCATTTGAAGGTATTATCAACTCTTTGTAGTGGGTAATATTTCTTTGAACTGCATTGCTCCACAGGAATATATGTTACAAACTATCCATCAAGATTAGTAGAAGAAAAAAGTTGCTATGGGTACTGTCTTCAATCTACATAAGTGAACTTTTTTACAGTAAGAAAATAGTTTGTTCTTAGAAACCCGTGATGTATAATTGTTCATACAGAACATGTTAAATACTTGAATCCATTCTGTATTTTTACTTCCCTAACAAATCTTAATTTTGTATTTTCATAGATTTTTTCTAAAGTTTTTCCTCAAGTGCAATCAAAACTGTTTGAAGAATGCAGGCAACCCACGAGATATGCGAAGATTCCAGGTACAGATCTCAAAAAGTGTTAAGACTACATTTGCAAGACTTGTAAGGATTGCAGAAAAAACATTTATGCACTTAGTTGAAAGCAGGATTTAGTTTCTTTCCAAATTTAGTTATATTACCAGTTATTCACAGATTACAGAGTTCAGAGCTCCAAACCTTCCAAAACTTTCAGTGAGAAAGTAGGTGCTCCTGTACCTTTCCTCCCCACTCATTTATTTCAGTTCTTTTTCTAAGGAAGGCTGTAAAATCTGTGACTATATAGCTGCTCCTCTTGTGAGAAGAATAAGTCTGTATAGGAATGCCCCAGATGGAATGCCTCCCCTGAACACGTACATAGATTCCACTTTTTGTATCCAAAGGAAAGAGTAGCACCTGCTTCCCTACTGAGAAATCTGAAAGGTTAAACTCTGGCCTGCACAGATGTAATTTCCATATGTGTAACTGCACAGAAGACCACATGAGAACTTGAAAACTCCTACTGATAATGTTTGTTTTCTTCAATACTGTTCTTGTGTCAATAAGAAGTTATGCTTCACAGAAACTTAGTGGCAGGAAAAATATAGACTTTCTTGAATTTTAGAATATTCTTTATGGCTTTCTTAATGTAAAAGATACAACATTATTTAAATTCCATTTTTAAAATCAGTTATTTGTTAAGCTTCAAGTTATAGTTTTCAAGATTCAATGTAGTGACTTAGAACATGAGCATTTTCTATCTTTGTGGTTAATCATAACTTCAACTGATTGAGAATTATTACAGAAAAATTTATAATTTTAGATTAGCAATTAGGTAATGAATTGGTCCTATTTTTTAAAAAAAATGTTTAAATGTTTCATCAGAGCATGTAATATAGACCTGTCTACATAACTATCACAATCCGGACAAGACAGTCAACCTAAAGTAAATACTTATTTATCTAAAGAAAAAATTCCCTTCAGAACAATTCCACCAAGTGTCCATTTTTCATGCATCTCAGTTTCATGTGGCATTGATAATATTGATCCATCTGAACAGAGCATAAGGTCAAACCTGGAATGAGTGGAAATGTCCCCCTTGTCTCACCAGCGACTAAATGAAGCATCAGTCATGAGTGATCTTGTGGTCGGCAATGGAGCCAGGAGTCACTAGGAAGACTTCCCTGGGTTTGCTTAGCTAATCTGCCTCCTTCTCAGAAGGTTTAAGTGGATTTAACTGTATGTCAGGCCTTGAACATTATGTTAAACTTGTTTTACTCTCTCAGCACTTTTCCTTAGGTGCATTGCAGGAATGAGCCAATAAAATAAAGGAGAGAGCATATGTACTTTTGCTGAACTACAGTATTTTTTTCTTTGTGACTACTGACCTATATATAAACGATGAACAGAAAATAGTGTTGTAAATTTTAAATACAATTTTACCTGTCCCTTTAAAAATGACTTTGAATCACACTTCACATGCTTTACATAATTACTTTTCAGAGGATCCAAGGGGGTAGAATGTGCAGAGTTTGGGTAGGGTATGATTACAGCAACAAGGTCTGCCTCCAACAAACACACATTTATTGGGGAAAATAGTGCCTGCAGTCTGCGGGTTCAGCTCTCTTCCAGGACTGGGAACTGCGTTTTCAAGGATATTCAGTTGTATGGAAAGACACATACACATTCCAGTGAATTCAAATAAGTAGGATATGGCATATGGTGCATAACATCCACCCTGTGCCTGCTTTTAACATCTGAAAAGGGCATGGGTACTTTTTCTGATAACCCGCACCTAAATATATTGTATATATTTAAAAATTGAGGTCTCAGGCAGCTGATTCAGGTGAAAATCAGGTAACCTGATAATGTGGCTATGGAGAAAGGAATAAAGGAGGTAAAGTCCAACTTTACAAATTTCCCATAATGGATATCCTGGAGAAAAAAAATACAGTCTGACTGTTCAGAGAAAACAGTGTAGGCTGCAAAATCACAGACTTCTAGAGAAACACCCTCAGGCTTTTCTCAAGGGGGACACAGATGGCTGCCTCAGAGGAGGCTGAATATACAGGAGAAGGTGCTGTAATAGCTGATTGCTAATTACAGCATGTGGAAAAAAACAGGATCAAAGGTGATATAAAACATAGAAAATAGAAAAGAATTTACATCTGATGCCTTGGACTTCCTGTTCTCAAAAGGAGGAAAGGATCTTGCAGTTTTATGTATTGTATAAGAAGATGCTTTTTCATTTGTCTCAGATATTAAAAGTATCACAATTTTATTAATATGCTGAGGCGCTATTCTTATCTACTTTTAAGCTAAGAATAAAATGTTAGAGCAATTGTTTCATTCGGGAGAAGGGGAAAAAATTAGAACCCTCTAGTACAAGAAGAGTTAAAATAAAGTTGGAACTTCTGTCTGAGCCATTACAAATAATTTTATAAATGTGGCTGCTGACTCTTGCCATATGTATGTATGTGTGTTCTTATAAAAATAAATATAGTCTATGAAAGTACCTTAGCTGCAGATGAAATGGGTAAAGTCTTTTTCTTTTGTATTTGTTGATTTTGTTGTACTGGCATTCCCCAGGATGGGTTCTGTTGTTCTTTGAGAGTAGATGTTAACAGTAACAATATACATTCTTGTATACATTAATTTTGTTGTTTACACTGCAAAGAAGAAGAAAGCCAAATAGGCCATATTCATTATCTCTTCTATGGCCAGACTACAAGATTCATTAAAAAAAAATTTAGACTTACATTACACCTCTCCCGTGGGTTACAGGGCTTGTTGTGGCTCTCAGCATCAATAAAACAGTCTGGCTTTCACTCAAAAATAAAGAAGGGAGTTCCAGTGACATACCAGAGTCATTCAGAATCCAAATGAACTTGAGAACATATACTTTTCATGAATTGAAAAAACTGTTATGGTTTATTGCTCTTTTCAGATGTAAAAAAGTTCATTATTAGATGTTACATGTAGTTCTGAAAGTGGCCAAGGCATCATTTCTGAAAGGAGAGTGTTACATGTAGTTTTCTTATTTATTAAGTAAGGTATTTCCCCTCCTCTAACTTGAAGTTCTCACAATCCTTCATTTGAAGACAGTCTCAAGTGTACAAATGTTAATTGGATAAACTATCTAATCAATATATCAACAGATCAATCAAAACAGTAGCTTTTAAAATGAGTGGCTAGAGGGGTGTTTCTGAAACTAATGGCTAGAAGAATATTTTCTCTGAATTGAATTCATTTGTTAGCATAATAGGAGATTAAACTCTAATTAGTGAAGTGGGTAGGGAGGGAGAAAAAAATTGGGAACTGAAAAATCTCTGGTAGCCAAAAAAGAAATGAATGACATCTATGAATAAATGTATCTACATGGCAAATAAACAAACTGTAAGGTGTTAGTTTGTATTTTAAAAGAAGGGGGGTTTCTTTTGGCAACATCAGCTTACCCTTTATACTATTTGATTCTACACGCTTCCAAAAAGAAATGTTTATTTTCTTTTTTCTACTTTTCCAGGTTGTTGTATCAACAACGGTCAATGTGGATGGCCACGTTTTGGCTGTCTCAGACAACATGTTTGTACACAATAACTCCAAACACGGAAGGCGGGCTCGCCGCCTTGACCCCTCAGAAGGTACGGCCCCTTCTTATCTGGAAAATGGTAGGCACACATTTACATGTCTTTTTTTATTTGCAATGCTTTTTTGCACCATATTTTATGTTAGTACACTACTACATTTATTTTTTACATCTTTCCTTCTCCCTTTTTTCATCCCATTAAAATACAGTACATTACCCATCTGACTGCACATCAAAGAGGAGGCCCTCCATCCTACATTTACTTCTGACTTAAATTTCCTTTCTTAAGTGTTTAACATTTTGCAATGTACAACCCACTGTCTCATTCTTTCCTGATTGTTTGCTTACAGCTTTTCCTTGCTGTTTCAGTTTTATTTTATTTTGGCTTGTCACAATCCTCAGTCCAGAAATACATTCTCAGATTATGTATGTAAGTTTAAGTGGATGCTAAGCAATATAACCAAACCTGTAAAGTCCTTGCTGAAATCTACTTCCTAGTTCTGGGCCCTACCGTGACAGATTAAGATGTTACAAAAGTCTTGAAAGAGGAAAAACACGAACATGAGAAGGTAGTGTACAAAGGGGAATATAGTTAAACTTTTCCAAATTCAGAAATATCAGATATATCAGAGATTACCAGACTCTGCATCATTGCATCTGTGAACAGATAAAGACACTCTCATCCTTAGCATACATACCTAAGGCCGGAATCCCCAAGAGCTTCATAAGAAAAAGGACCACAGAAATTCTACAGTTCTGTGAGCGTATTTATTAATCGGCACATCCTTCTCAATTCAGCCCTGTTTGAAAATGTATTTTCTGTATGCTGAAATATAAATGAAGAGTACCTATTAAAAGAAAACTTTGATGTGGGAACTACTCACAAGTACTAACATAACATCATGATTCAGGGAGCAGAATGCTGCTCATTTAAGGAATGTGGACTTTCTTCAAGCAATAGCTATGTCAAGTGGATGAAGAGCTTTGGATCCCAGACTAAATTAATTTCACTCTAGATGTAGTGTTCGGATAAAGTCATAGCAATATGTACTTTACAGCCTTAAACCTGTAGGATTTACATGCATATAATTGTAGAAAGGATGGAACCTATTGTCTAGTATGATTACCTATGTAATATGGTACTGGTGGAAGAAATGCTTGCAGCAATAACAAACACAATAACCCATTGGATAGTGACTTAAATTATATGGCTATTTTCCCCTCAGTGCTATATATCACCTGGAACTGTTGGCTTGGTCACATGATATGACCGATTTACATAATTTGCTTTTTCATATATTACTGCTATGACTTACAAAAACTGTATTACCTTAACACTTATATAATCTA
>NC_135376.1:64527500-64555000 GCF_049243985.1 Paroedura picta | reverse complement strand
ATGAGATTTTATTCCAGAGTTTTTAAATCATGAATTCCCATATGGCAATGGACTGAACACAGGGAAATATACATGAGGCACTTCATGGCCCTCTAGTGGAAACCTGCTGTAGGAAGCCTCCAGATACAATTGGGCAATTTAAAAAAAATTACTAGGTGGTTTAAGGAAACATGTGGATGCAATTTTCATATGAATGATGCCCTGTGGCCTTTCCTGCAAACTAAAACCAAGGATCATTTGCAGGTATTTTCATTTCTTAAAAAAAAAAAAAAAACTAGCAATAACCCAGTCTTGTGTGTGACAGCAAGACTGGAGCATTTTGATAGGAAGGTTCAATTTAGACTCATTTTACTAATCATATTCAACTGACGTGTGAGTACTATCACGAAATCTTGATTGAAATTATGTTTACTGTGTGTGATTTCTTGTATAGCTGATAACACCCCACGCCATCAGAGTTCAAACCCCACCACGGCACATTCCTGGAGTTGTTGAAGTAACTCTTTCCTATAAATCCAAACAATTTTGTAAAGGTGCTCCTGGGCGGTTCGTCTATACTGGTAAGTGTAGCAGTATTTTTTTTCTGTGTCTAAACTGTCCCTTCCTACCCTAATAATGTAGGGAATTAAATGATTAGCATTTCATGCTGGCACATTCACATTGGCGAATCTGTCAGCAGCTGCATAGTGATTAAGTAGCGATGGATCACTTTCAAAATGTGTCTGTAACTTCACAAAAGTAAGTCTAGGGTCAGATGACTTAACATTTCTTGAGAAGATACATTTGATGTTACGATTTGTGTCCGGGTTTACATCCAAGCGCATTTAGTATGCAGTCTGAAATGTTAAGTTTGTACTTAAATCCTTCAAAAATGTATTTTACACGTCTGCAGTGTGTACACACAAGCACACACCAATGACGTGATTTTGAATAAATGCATCAGAGCATCAGATTTAATTTTTTTTAAAACTAAAGACCATTATCAGTCCTCCTGAATAAGTGCAGCCATTCTTGTGTGGACGTATTCTCTGAGGGTTCAGTACAGCCATTATCTCTAGCACTATCATTGCAAACAGCTTGTGCAAGTTTTAAAAACAAATACTGTGAGCTGGATAGCCCAGGCCAGCCTGATCTCATCAGCTCTCAAATGCTATGCAGGGTTGGCCATGGTTGGTTTTGGATGGGAGACCACCAAGGAATATCCGGCATGCTATGCAGAAGTAGGCAATGGCAACCTACCTTTGAATGTCTCTTGCCGTGAAAACCTTATGGGGGTCTTGATAATTTGGTTGTGACTTGACAGCAAAAGAAGAAAAATTGCAAAACAAGGCAGCAAATGAATGGACATTAAAAAAAAACATGCATTCCCTGTGTAGGGATCAACATGCTGCGTGTTCACCTAAAGGGAAGGAGGCCCAAGCTAGCCTTGTTATCGGATCTCAGAAGCTAAGCAGGGTTGACCATGGTTGTTGCACAGAGTCAGCCAATGGCAGACCACATGACTTTATTTCTTGCCTTGAGAACTCTATGGGGCTGCCATAAGTTGGCTGCAACATGACAACATTTTGCACCACCAAATGGTTATAAAGGGGGATGGAAGAATGGGGTCCATTGAGCCCCAGGACAGTTCCCTCTGCACTCTTTTCAAACTGGCATCCATTATTTTGGAGTAGAAAATGTACTTTGAAGGTTGCTTTGAAGGTTGCACTAGATTCAACTTTTGTCTCATAGTCCCAGGCAGGGGTACATGCTGATTCAAACACATTGTCATTATGCAGAAAAGTTATCTAAACCTCAGCAGTAGTATGATTTGTGCTTAGTTTCGTATACTTAAATGTTGTTCATGTCAGTGAGCTCAATATGGTATTAGTCTCTCTTGTTCGTAAATAAAATTTCATATAACAATGTCCCCCCCACCCCCGAAAAAAAAGATCAGACATAAAACCAGGCAGCAAAGGTTATTAAAGGACCATTATATACTGCTGTAATGTTTAACTGTATATAATTTTAAAGTCTACTAGAGCTTGGAAATGTTTCATACTTTGTAATTTAAAATAATTTTGTCATCTAATTTATATCCAATCATTTTGGCATTTTTTTAAAAAATCAAGGAAATGTACTGGGCTGAAAAGAGGAATGTGTTTATGAACTGAATTCATTTACTAATACTTTCTACTGACAATTTCATGTAAAAGATTATATAATGTATACATACACACACACACACACACACACACATACAGGTAACACTGCTGATAGAAAGAAAATTATATGTTAAATAAGCACCTGTTTGCTAATCTGCAGTGATGTGGGAAATCAGTATTTCATTGAAATTGAAAACGTGTTTTAAAAGGTGCTTTCATAGTTCCCTTTTGCATTACTAGTTGATCCTGAGTAATTGTTTGATTTTCCTATTCCTATTCAAAAACAATTAAGCACTAATATTGTGGAGCTGGGTAATGGAAGAATACATAATTATTGGTTGGACCACCCCAGTACATAATGCCCTATGTGTACGTCCTTTTGAAAAGAGTCCAAAAACATTTTAGGGAATTGTTCATAATGAAGCGACAACATGAAGAAGAAAAAGAGTTGGTTCTTATATGCCCCTTTTCTCTATCCGAAGGAGTCTCAAAGTGGCTTACAATCGCCTTCCCTTTCCTCTCCCCACAACAGACACCCTGGGAGGTGGGTGAGGCTGGGAGATTTCACTGCTCAGTCAGAACGGCTTTATCAGCACCATGGTGAACCCAAGGTCATCCAGCTGGCTGCATGTGGGGGAGAGCAGAACTGAACCCGGCTTGCCAGATTAGAAGTCTACACTCCTAACCACTACACCCAACTGGCTCTCTGAACATTGACTTTTAAGTTCCTTTAATATGATTGCTAAATCTCTCAGACTTTTTATGCATGCCATTTTGAAACTGGCAAACAGGAGGGCACTTATGGGCTGACAAGGAAGATGTGTGTACACAGCATCTTGTTTTGTATGGAATTGGCCATAGCTTTATTTACCCGAGCCAGAATATTGGCACAGCCCAGGGAGACCCTGTGCCACCTCATGATCAGCAGACCATGAGGAAGCTGGACCCCAGTGACAAGCTGAGCCCCTGGCACCCCAAAGCTGCTGGGATCAGAACAGGGGGTAGGCAACCAAATATATCGGGGGACCCAAGGAGCACGAGCCTCTGTTTAGTTCTCACAGCTGCCTGGTGATGTGAGCTAGCCCCCCCCGATGTGGAGGCACCATTGCTCAACATCAGCTCTGCCTCTTGTGGAGGCTCCCCACCAGTTGATGAGTCTGGTTTGCAGACGCAGACTGCTCAAAAAGAATCTCCCCGGGCCTAAACTGCCAGCTGTGACAAAATATTGCAACAAACCAAGGAACAAAAGTACAACTTTAAGAAACTAATGCCCATGACAAAGACCATTAAATCTGCACAGCGTATATGGTTACATGTTTAAACATATGAAGCTTTCCTAACATATACCACTAAAATTTCCCTGTCAACTATGGCAACAAATTAACAACTGTTGACTTAAACTAAACAACATTAGGAACAGGGTGGGTGGGTGAGCATGTTCAACCTATTGCTGGCTGGATGAGGGGGCAAGAGGCAAGTTAATGAGTGGGCTGCCTCTTTAAAGGCGCAACTCTGCTCACGCACAGCATGCATGGGATAGCCCCATTTGACCTGCGCGCAAGCCATCTAGCACCCTGTGCTCTCTCCCTGCCAGTCCTACCCTTTGCTTCAGCTACCTGCAGCTGAGCGATAAAGGCATGCCCGTAATTCTCTTTGCATGTAAGACATATGTGGTGAGTACAAGAGAACGTATACAAGATAGATCAAGATGGGTAGCTATGTATCTGAAGAGATGATCATTGACTCACAAAAGCTCATATCCTACCACAAATATGGTTAGTTTTTAAGGTGCTACTGAACTGTTTCTCTTTAATAATGCAAGATGGTGAAGCCAATAATTGATGGAAACATTGCAGCTTTGAGTACCTTATTTGAATATGGAAAAGGAGCATATTCAAGACAACAATGCATGTTTTTTTTCAAATAATGACATGTTTAAGGATTTCTATCTTGCCTTTTAACCTAAGCTTCCAACATAGTTCCACCATACTGAACAAACTTGTTACATGCTGGACAAATGTTGGGTATAGTCCAATATAAAATTGCATGTGTTTTTCCAGATGAAATTCATATGTTTGAATATATCTCTGTACAAGATTGTGGCCATATATCATTAAGAGATGGAAGTGCCTTCTTTAGGCACTCAAACTGATATCTTAGGTTTTGCAAACTGAATCGTGGAGGCTACTAATAAGCTTTACCTTCTATCCACAGCCTGTTTTAATTTATTTAGAGTCCTGTTCTTGGCTTTTATAACAAAACAAGAAACAATAGTGGCTGTAGCAATGCTTACTTGCCAGTGTTCAAAAGCAGGTGAAAAATAACTAAGACCAAACATTTTAAAACTCAAATCTATGAGCAAGTGGCAGGTCAATCAAGAATCTCAATTCTCTGCAAGGATCACTTGATGCCAAAGTAACTATAGATGACTGGCTATTGTGGGTTTTCCATACTGTATAGCTGTGGTCTTGTAATTTTAGTCCACAGCTACACAGCCCATAAAACACACAACAGTCAGTTGACTCCGGCCATGAAAGCCTTCAACAATTTGTTTAGCTGTAAATTGCCTTAAAGTTTCATAGATATAAATGATGAATTTGGGGTTATTAAAAGTTATTACCCCCCACAGGAAGCTTGGCACAGCATGTGAGAGGGAGCCTGACCTAGCAGTCAGCTGACTGCAACAACAACCCACGGAGTCCAGAGGAACCCTGGGGACATACACCATTCCCAGCTGGGAGAGCAGATCCCCTTGCCTATTGAAGTCCGCCACTAAGGGAAGCAACCTATATAGGGGAGGTGCCAATCAGATTTGACTGCCCCCAGGACACTTGGTAAACTGTCCCCTGGCCCCCCAGCTGGGTAAGCCTTGCTTGTATATGCACCGCCTCATAGGGGGGCCCCGAACCCAGGAAGTCTGATCGCACACTGGACTCCCTGCCAACAGTCTCCATCCCATGTATACCTGCAGCTGTAGCAACAAAACATCACCTCAAAACCCTGAACAATGCTGAATACAACAACATAGGGTGGGTGGGAGGGAAGCAGTTCCCTCAGTGATAGTCACCATGGGTCCTGCCCTGATAGTCACCATGGGTCCTGCCCTGCCCTTGATGCTGTGTGTGCTGTGTTCCAGCAGCACACACACAAGAGGGCCTCTGAGTGGTTGCCTAACCCTCTCAGCAAGTCCTCCACCGTGTTGATGTTCGGCCGAGGTAAGTCTCGGCTGGGTTTTTCAGGTTTATTTTCACCTGTATTATAATGATAGTGGATACAGGAAGGCTGTTTCTGTAGATACCCAGGAAATAGAAAAAGTGTGAAGGTGTGATGTACCTTTTACTTCAGTGACCATAGTTTATGGATTTTTTTCTGGGTGTGTCGGACTGAAATAGTTTCCAAGGTCTGGGTGCTTTTGTATCCGGGAGTCAATTCTGTAGCATCTCGTACATAACTTTATTCAAGTCTGCAAGGGTGCTTATATTTATCTACATCTGCCTTTTGTTTAAAATCAATTGTAGTAATTGTCCAGATTCTTTGGCTGGTATTCCCACTGACGTGTCTCACAAGGATCTGGTCTCAGAATTCAAAAGATAAGCATACTATATTGAACAGTTCTATGTAAACTTTCATAGTTTTACAGTGTTTTAAAAGTCACATTCTCATAAAGATCAATTTATTCTTTGTCCCTTTCACCAGGAGTCATAGGAAATGTTAAAGAACGACATTTAAGTGAATCAAAGTTACTAAAACTGCTGTGGCTGCAATTAATTTACTGGAAGCATAAAAATAAAGAGTTACAAGACTACACATTTCAAATGCTTTTTAAGGAGCATGGAAGCCTAGATGGCTACAGAAAGTAAAAGGAAGGGTAAGGTCAAAGCCTGTCTGACCTGGAAACTTCAGTCTGATTTGTATTGCCCCTAAATTGATGGGGACAATGAGATAATCATTGGAAATTACACTCCCCATTGAAAACTGAGCCAAACTTCACTGTATTTCACAATATGAAAATTATGTAGCCCCATAAGAGGGAGGGGCTGAATCCCCAGGGCATCTGTTTCTCATCAGTGTCCCACCATGCTTGCAGTCTGGCTTGGCTCTCTAACATTTAACCTTCTCAGCATGAGGTGGAACAAAGGGCAACAAGGCAGCAGAATAATGAAACAAGGGTGTAGTGTGGTATGGAAACGGCCTTTGCAAAGTACAGAAGTTGAGGCATTTAAATGACGTATATAAAAGTTCCAGATTAAAAACAAAACAAAATAGAAAACCAAGTAATCTCACACACTCAGACCTTATTAGTCATATATAGTAAGAGTGCTGTGCTGTTTCTCAGCAGGCTGGGATGAAGGTCTATTACCATCTATCCATGCCTTTTTGCTTGCTGCTTTCCACTATTGTAAAGATACAATTACCTTGGGAGATTGTGGCAGTTCAGTTGATTAGCACGGTGAATTAAAAGAATGAGTCACAAATGACATGTCCAGCTCTTCTCTACTAGTCCTTGGTATTCCCAATATACCTCACCCTTGTTGTAAGAAGGTCAAAAATTAGAGAGAAATAACAGTTTTCAAGCAGCTAGCACTTAGGAGCAGAATTAACAATCATTCTGTATGTAATTGCTAGTTAGTAAATTGCCTTCCAGACTGTAAAATGCAATATAAACTGGTGGGCACCTAAAATTAAATTAATGAGATATTTGCTGCCTTTAAAAGTGAACAATGCAAATTAATAATTGAGTGTAGTACTTGTTTTAATATTTGTCAAGTAGTGTATCACTTGCTTGTTTAATGACAATTAAAATAGTTCTTACCTGGGAAATTCTTTTTGGCACATTTAAATTAAGCAGCTTTTTGCAGGTTAGATTCATCATTTTATTTGCTAGCAGTCATTGAAGGTTCTTAAATTAAATATCTGAGATTACTTTTTAATTAGATTATAAGCATTGCAATGTTATTTGATTAAGGCAAATTGTGATTTGTATGCTTCTAAATGGAATTATGGTACAGTCAGTATTTTTAAGGACACATTTTAAAATGTGAGAAAAACCTAGCACGTGCATGCATATATAGGTAAGGGCATATCACCTTTCTCGGAATTCATGTTGCACAAAGAGTTTTCTGTAGAAGAAAACTTTGCCAACAGATTTTCTTCCATTACAGTTTTTCATATTTGACTTTTAATCTATACCTCTTCCACCCAAGTATCTTACTTACTTACCCCTTTCCTCCAATTTGACTAACTTCTGCTTAAGGGGAAATAAATACTGTGGAGTTAAGGGTTTTACTATGTCATCTGCACTACACTAAATTGAGCTGAAACAACGAGAGTATTGAGACACAGAGAAAGCGGAATGCTGGATAATATATATAAAAAATACCATTCCTGTGTCTGCAATACATTCCCTAATTGTAAGAATACAAACAATTATTTCTGTACAAAGACTTGCATTCACCCTCAGAGGTGTGAAACAAATAATCACTTCCTTTGACAGAGTATTCCTGTGCAAAAAAAGTTACATTGTACTCGCACACTTGGTCAATATCACAGGGTGGGGGTGGAAATCTCTCTATTCATAATGTATTATTGTTCTGGATCTTTTAAGTGGGTAACTGTTTTGCCTATCTGTATCCATGTTAGCTAGTTTAAACCTTTTAATCCACTTCCCCCTCTGAAAAGATTTCAAGCTTCAAGTGTTTTAAGGATCTTTTGTGTGAATTCGGGTGTGCTTCTCTCAATGGGACTGCTGCCCTATGTTCAGAGTCAATAGCTCCCTTCCATCACAGCCAACACAAACTAGCTGTCTCATAGGTCAGTGCTCTTTAAACAAATTACTTGTATCCACAGAGCAAATGATTGTTAATTGCCTCCCACAAATCATACTATTTTTACTATGCTAAACTAAATGCCTAATGCTTTAGTTAAATTCAAACCACCTGATCATTTCTTGTACTTATTCAGTTATAATTCTTAACCACAGAACTTTGTCATCATGAAAAATTGGGAACAGAATGCAGATAGGGAATGGTTAACCTTTGTTTCCTGGAACTTTAAAAAAGGGGAAAGAATATTTACTGTCATATTCGACATTCGCAGCAATTCTAATCTATATAGAATGCTTGCTTTTTGACTATTTCATTGTCCAAGCATACTGTTATGTTTTTACCGTATTGCTTATTTATTGATCAGACCTTGGGATAATATTAGTTGTCAGGAGGACAGACATCCCTTTCGGGATGTCTGTCTCAAATATGTCATTCAAAGCAATATTTAAAAAATAAAATGCTATAACTCAAGCTTTAACTTTACCATGATATAATTGTTCACAAATATATACCTAACATAAACATGTTTTATAAAATGAGACAGGCAATAAAGCATTCTGTTTAATACTGTCTTGCTCTGCAATTGCACTATTCTCAATTCAGAAAGCATTTTCATTAGGCCAACAGTAATGAAGATTATTTAAAAAAAAAAAGATATGATAACCTATCACGGCGACTATATTTTAAGATTGCATAAAATGGGTCATTTTAAACCACTGCAGTTCCAATAAGTATAACATGGTCATTGTTGTCCCCTTTCTTTTCTGTCTCAGAGGAGACCAGAAGAATGAGACATACCATTTGTGCTATTGCACAAGTAGACTATTTGTTCTAATCAGTGACACCCATTTACTAGAATTGCTTAAAATGAACTATACCTCATACAGAAATCGCACATTTAGAGTGTTCCATTCATCATCTGAAAATTGAGGGCCAGTAAACTTTTCTGTTCCTCCAGCGGGATCATAGACATGCATCAAAATGTTAAAAAATGATTGGTGAGAGAGAACTGTCACCCATTTATCAAAGAAAAGGAACATTATTTGCTAATTTCCCAACCAAGGCAGTGACAGGGTGCTTCGTCTTTAGACCCATGGTGACCAACATGGCCTTTTTGTTATTAGTACAAGTCAAGCGCTTTTTGGCTGTTGCTAACAAGACACATTTGTCTATCATCAGAGAGTGCTTTATTTTTTTTTCAAGTAGCTGTGACCAAAGTCTGATCTCTGCATCACAACTGGCTCTACTTCTCCAGGTTGTGGCAGCACTGGGTAAAGGAAGAACTGATAAATCACAGAGTTTCGGCATCAAGGTGAAGTTATTGACTCTGTGGTACCAAGACTGACGAAATGTATCAGGAAGGTGATAATAATTCATCTTCCTCAGTCCTGTTCAAAAGGACAAAAGGGTCACTTGCTCACTTAAAAACTGGTAACATTTGAACACATGCAAAAGGCCTTTTGTTTTTCATTGAGATATTTTTCTCCGATATTTCTTCTCTCTTTACTGTGCCACTAACATTACATATTTTGTGGAGACCATATGAGAGACAGTGTATTAAGCATCAAATAATTAAAATACATTTTTGTTGTCTTGCCATTTCTAGGTTATTTTGAAATTATAGCCATGCTTGGGTTGCAAATATTTTTCAAAGGTGCTGAGACCACCCAGAGCTTTTAATTTATGCAAATTAAATTGAGAAACAACAAATAGCTGTTGTTGAAAATGTGCATACGATTCCATAATTGTGAATGAGATCCGGTCATGTAAGCACCTCTAAAAGGTTATGGTGTTCAAAAACTTTCAAAATCCACCAACTTATACCCAACTGTCAGCTCTGACCACCTACTCTGCAGCCATTTTCTACATAAGTATACCTCTTAAGAGGGGACATTTATCACATTGATTTCCTGCACTTGCTTGTGCCAGGCCCTTCTTTCAAAGGAGGCACTGGACAGTACTAGCCAGGGCAAGAAACACTCCACCTAGAGAGAGTATGGCAAGTGACTATATAAGGAGCTATACCCACTCGCACATGCCCATATGCTGCTCTGGCTGAGCCACCCAACCTTACAGGGGATATAGTGGGATTAGCTGGTTGCTTTTATAGGGCCAAGCAGCAGTTTGGGGAATTTTTCCTGATTGCTTTAGTAGAACCTTTGCTATTATGATTATTGCCTGCTTTACAATCTCCTGGGAAGAGGAATGCTTAGTTAACTTGGCCTGGTCATAGATGGTCACAACTAGTTGGCAGGAATATTGTGGGTTTCTCAAGATGGCTCAGGGTAATTGGCAAACACCTGAAGCATTGACCATGTGAAGGCTGTGGCTGGAACAGGCCATCACACTCCTTATGATGGAATATTTGGGGAAGGAGCACCTTTGTGCTGAGCAGCATTGTTCCAAGCCTTGTATGACCTTGCAGGGGATGAGGCTTAGCACCTCTCAGTACGTAGCTCATGTGCAGGTAAGGATAAACAAGACTGTTGAAAGTGCTGGCCAAGTCTGAAGTCAGTGTGAACCTGCTTACAAAAGGCAGCTGAAGCTGATTGTCTGGTACAACCTATCTTTAAATAGTTAGCAATGATTAGAGATGTCAAATTTCCAGAAATTTTGAAACTGTGTGTGTGTGTTTTTCCTAAGGTATATCCGTTGTATACTACTTTATCAAACCTTAACTAATTTTACTGCTTTAACAATAGAAAATGCATGATTTATTGCTTAGCATATAAAATTTCAATATTTAACATATTCCTGGAAGTTATAAATGGTTTAGTTTTTTACAAGCACCTTTGCAAATATACCCAATACTTGAAAGAAAACCGAAAACTGTTATACCCAACACTATCTTAGTATGTGTACCTTACTTTTTTGCTATTGGGTTAGATTGCTAAGTTCTCAGTGAAACTCAAAGTTTTCCTCAGAGGCATTAATGCCATTTCTGCCCCACCTCATTCTGATCTTTTTTCTCCCCCCTGTGCAAGACAGGGCAATAAGCTGTCCCCTCCCCCCCTGCCAGTCTATAGGTAAATTTGTCACAGTGATTTGAGGGATATGTAAAAAGGTCAATAACATCAGGTCAAGAAGACAACAGAAGGCATGCAACTGTTGAGAAGCAGAAAGCCCTACATGCTGCCCTCATAAAGATTAGATATCCTTCAAGGTGCAGAAATGCATCTTGGATTTAATAGCACATCCTCCTCATCTTTAAAAGCATTTCACTCATTCTGAAAGATACACTATTTCATAGGAGGTTTTGGGAAGGGGTAATGCTCCCCAAAATTTAAAATGTTTCAATTGAAAGAAATATGGGAGGGAGGTGGAAAAGACCAACCTCCCCCCCCCCCTATTCAATTTGTTGTTTTTAGGACTGTCACGTCTCTAATAGTAGCATAGACCAACCATTTAAATAAATAAAACTAGTTAAATCCATACAGTTGTCTTGTATCCTCATTTGGGGTTCCAGGGCAATATGACTTATTGTATCTGCTTACTTGGATGAATTATGTACATCAACCAATCCCCAAGGCATTTGCAAATGTTTAGTAACAAATGTGGTTTCTTTCTTACTAGGGTATCAAAAGCTATGGGGTATTGGTATTTATAGTTTGTGGGGTAGGGGGAGCAGTGGTTGAGCCCTATTGTATATCAGATAATCAATGAAAACTTTAATAGGTACCACCTGGTGACCTGCAGATGAGACCCACTAGAGATGGCCAAGATCCTGTTGCATATTACCTGCCATACAATGGAGTGGCCTATAGGAATATAAAGTACTCCTTAGACTGTACTTAGTCACAGACAGAGCCTTATTATAAATCAAAGAATTCCAAACAACACTCTAAATGTCAAAACATAAGCATGAATCATATATAAAAGAGAAAACCCCTTTCAAACAAAAGTGGTTTATTTCTAACCTTGTTTTAAGGAATCATGGTTAACTTTCCTAAAATATTGTAAGATTCTCAATTACTTGGCTTTTTTCCTTTAGGATGACTGAATGGCAGTAGTTCGCTTTCATGGGGGAAATTAAATTGGCACACCCTGCTAAGAGCCAGTAAACCCCACTCACTTTGTTGATTTGAACACTTTTACTTTGTTTCATACCATTAAGTAGACACCATTAATGTACACTGGGGAAAGCAAATGGGCTGTAAGCATGGAATCAGCAGAGGCAAAAACTGTCTTTAAGATCACTTTCCCCTCTATCCTAGATTACAGTCTGTTTGATTTCTTCTACAGAATTCACTGGAATCATAGGGAACCCAGTCTGCTATACTGTCTATACAGTTCTGCAGTATTAGTATAGTGGAGTGATTAAAGCAGGGATAGCCAACCAGGGGTCCACGGGAGTTCTGGAGGGGTCAGTGGCCTTTCCCCTCCTATCTTCTGGGATCATAAAATAGAAACATAGGCTCATAGAGTTGGAAGAGACCTTCAGGGCCATCTAGTACAAGCCCCTGCAAAATGCAGGAAATTAACCACTACCTGCTCACTCACAGTGATCCCAATTCCATGCCCAGATGATTCCCCCCCCCCCCCGCCAAAAATATCAGAATCCTTGGCCAGTCTGGCCTGGAGGAAATTTGCCTCCTGACCCCAAAGTGATGATTGGGGGAATGATGTAAACTTCTTTAGCTCCCCATTGAAGGGAAAAGCAGAGTATAAATATCAAAACATGCAAATATATTCAAGTGGGAGAAGACATGTGAAAATCATGCATTAAGTTAACATTGACTAGCAAAATGACTGTCATTGTAATGTTGTGTCAGTGTGCGAGACAGAGGGGAGGGACATATATACTACAAGAACTCTAGGAAGAGTTCAGGATCATTTAGTTTTATATGCTGAGCAGAAATGAATTGTATCCCCTTTCACTGAGGACTATGTTAACCAATGTCAGGTGAAGGGTGGATTTTGCACTCACTGTATATTTTTCCAATCAAAGATTAATTTTTCCACAGAAGTTAATGGCAGCCATCACTGATATGGACAACAATAAAGAAATTATTTGGGGGACATTATTACAGTGTGTGTCAAAATCTTCCCTTAAGAATCCCACCCTTTAAGATTCAGATCTGCTCATAAGGGCATAGCCTACATCTGTCAACCCTCACCCTGTTTCTTTGTCATACTCTACAGCCTGACAGAATCTTGTGTACAATTTTTGTGATATTAGAATTTAAGATTGTTAAAAACTTAATTACTAAAAACGTACTGAGAAGATCAAAATAAATGGCTGAGCATCTTAGCACAAACTAGATTTAGGGCAGTCAGAAAGCCTCCTTGGGCCCCCAGTAGAAAGAATTTTTCTGCCTTCTCTTGCATCTCCCAGATTCAAACCCTAGAAAACAATTCACATTGCTCTATTCTTCACGTGTTGCCCCAAATTAATCTCAAGCAACTACTGTGCTTTTTGGTTTGTTGGTTGATTCTTACTTTGTTTTACAAAAGATTGGTGTGATCCAATTCACACTTGGGCATATCCAAATTATAACTGGCTTGTACCATTGGAAGAGGTATTTATTCACTGTACAGACATATCTGGTTCAATGTGACATCTTTTTGCAGCAGGTATGATTAATCTAATTCGTTAAATGCAGTGATGTTTACTTCTGAGTAAACATAGATAAGACTACAGTGTGTAGCATTCTATTCTGTTTAAAAATTTTACATACTGTGAGTTCAGGCTGGTGATTTGTCAACAAGCCTTGCAAATATCCTTTCAAAATATTTATTTATTCATTTACTTACTTACAATGCAGCCTGGTGAAGAATCCTGGTGAACTCACAAGCTTGCTTACTACTTTACTTTGTTTAAGTTAGTCCTCATTTAGCTATTTCTTTTCTTTTTTGACCGTCAAATCATAGCCAACTTACAGTGACCCCTCATTAGGTTTTAAAGGTAAGAGATGTTCAGAAGTAGTTTGACATTGCCTTCTTCTGCATAGTGACCCTGAACTTCCTTGGTGGTCTCCCATCCAAATACTGACCTACTTAGCTTCTGAGATCTGATGTGATTAGACTAGCCTGGGTTATTGAGGTCATGGAGCTATTGCTTTACCTAGGCTTAGTTATTGTAGTTCTGCAAACATAGTTGCTGCTTTGTTGTGTGTAGTGTGCTGTGTGACATTGGATCCCCTTTCGAGTCGGTTCACCACAAAGATGTGCATAAAGTTGTTCAGTAAGGATTTTATTTAACAACTAGTTGATGCTGGGCTATACCTTTCTATGGTCATTGCCACTTTTAGAAAACAGAGAACAGCTCCATAGAGACTTTTGTATTGTAGAGAAATAAACTTTTCTTGCTGCTGCGACCTGGAGGGGCTTAAACTTAGCTCCAGAGTTTCACTCCTTCCCCTCAGTGATAGATTTTTTCCCCTCCATTGATGTTTTAGTGGGAGGAGGAGAATTTGAGCAGCAAGCAACTTGCCTGTCATTTCCAAACAGCAGCATTCCATTTCCATTTCCTCAGAATGACTTTGGGCCCCAGGAAATTTGCCTACCTTTCAATAGCCTTGACTAGATGAGATGACTGAAACTGGTAAAATGGCATGCTGGAGCCCCAATCCATTTTGGATCTCCTTTCAGATGCTTTTAATACTTGGGAAAAAAACATGTGGGAGATCCATTCATGGATCCCCTGTCATCTGGATTTGGCCATTAAACACTTTAAATTATAAAAGTATAAAACTGCTGCAGCTTTCTTCTTCATAGGTATAAAATGATCTTTGGTTTTATAGGTCCACTGCTATTTTTTTTAAAACAATTAATATTCAAAAAACATGGCTTTCATCTACATCATTTTGAACATACTCTCTCATGCTGTTTGTCTACAGTTGCGAACATTTTATTTCAAAGTTCTTAAACTTTTATGAAGTCTACAAGAGGCAGTTTTGCAGAGCCTAATGTCTCTTTTTAATAGTGGAATGGAAGATCTCAATATTTGTGTCCCCAAGATAAAGATGACATAGGCTTACGGTTTTCTTTGCTGATGGAAAAATACTTCTTAGTTCATCATTTCACACACCTGGAAAAGAGGGGGAAGTAAACAGAGATAGAAATGCAAGGTGAGACCAGTAGGATGGGAGCGAGATCAAAGTGTGGGGTATTCATGTGGGAAATTGAGAGGATTGATGAGTGAAATATTGTAGAATGTTCTGGATACCGAAATACAGCCAGAAGCATCGGGGTAGATTTAGTGTTGGTGTTCTGATCTTTTGCCAAGACTGCCAGATTTAAAAAGGCAACTTCAACCCACATCCTAAACCACAAAGCCTTGTTTCTGTAGAAATGTAAAGTTTCAGTATCTTCCAATATATCATGGAAAATATTACTACTTTACCTGGGCAGGTTAGAACTCAGAAACATTTCAAGCAGGATTGGAGAAGCTCCTGTTATAGAGTATCAAAAGAAAGAAAATCTTCTATTGTTACAGCACATCCATACATGGGTCAGCAGCAGTTCGGTCTTTAAAAGGTAGTGGGAATTTCTTTATTTAGCTATAGCACCCATGGGAAGAGTAAGCACCAAATAAAGCCACAAATATGAAGACAGACAAGCATAACTATAGCTTGCATTATTAAAATATATCTCAATTAGTGAAGCACCTTGGAGTATTTAATACTTAAAATGGAACATATTGTTTATTTTGATACAGTACTATACCATTACTTGGGTACAGTATTCTGTACCATATTAGCAAAATTCTTTATATTAGTAAAATGACAAATTATTTTAAAAAATATGCTGTCACATTAGTGAAATGTATCCACAAAATGTCATGCTCTGTTACATTAACATACATATTAAGCTGTAGTAGCTTCCTGCCACAATATAAACATTTATGATATTAGGTAATATTCCCTTTCTTTTATCTTAGACATTCTCAAGTAGGCATAATTGTTTTAGTGTCATTAGCAATGTGTCATCTCTATGTAACAGTCTTTGTGGAGTCATCTACTAGGAATTCAGAATTTCAGATGCTTATTGAAACATTTTTTCTTGGGTGGTAGGATCCAGATCTTTCTGTAATACAGAAGTCTGTGTCAATTATTGTATTTTAAGTTAATGCCCAAAGCAAAATATTTCCAGGAAACATGAATCCAGGAAGTTCTTATAGTGGAAGTCTAGCAAAAGCCATCCCAGTCCTGCTAAACCAGGGGTAGTCAAATTGCGGCCCTCCAGATGTCCACAGACTACAGTTCCCATGAGCCCCTGCCAGCGTTCGCTGGTAGTCCATGGACATCTGGAAAACCACAGTTTAACTACTCATGTGCTAAATGAACTTTTGGGTACCTGTCTCTAGCTGGATGAAAAAATGTAAATACAAATAGTATACTGCATCCCTGTTAGAAAACTGGCAGTACACCTCTCAGTACATCTGCTTCCCCCATCAAACAGCTGTTTAACACAAGTGCCAGTTGCTTAGCGTACCTTTTAACTGGAACAAGGTAAGGTGCATTTTGACTTCTGTAAGGCAGATTTATACACAACACAGGTCATCTGAGCCTTATTTTAAATTCACCTAGCACTTCACATGTGGAAGTGGTGAGCAGGCTGCCTACTGGCTTAGTAAAGTCAGACTTAAATTAGACCACCATGTTAAGTGCATGTAATATAAAGGGATGCTGACAGAATGTTTAAATAAGTAGATATTTTGCTCAGAGAGCATGGCATGGTGTGAAGGTTGAGAGTTGTGGCTTCTAATCTGGCAAGCAGGGTTTGATTCCCTGCTTCTCCACATGCAACCAGCTTGTCTCAACCCTGATAGTACTGTTCTGACAAAGCAATTCTGCCAGAGCTCTCTCAGCCTCACCTACTTCAAGAGGGGGTCTGTTGTGGGAAGAGGAAGGGAAGATGGTTGTAAGCTGCTTTGAGATTTCTATAGGTGGTAAAAAGCAGGGTATAAAAGCCAACTCCTCCTTCCCCTCTTCTTCTTCTTTGTTGTCATCTTCATCTTCTTCATGGCAGAACTACCATCAGCAGATACCACCAGCTATCAAAGGCTGGCTTAGCATACGTTGATATACATACTGGAAGTTTGTATGTTGAGAGTACATGCATTTGGTGTGATGAGGATGTAAGAATGAGGAGCTTGAGGATGCTGTGTTTTCCTTGAACAAAGGATAAAAAGACAGTGCTAAAGATAGCCATTCCATCTTTGTTATTTAATCCAGAAAGAATATGAAGTTGTTTCTTAAGCATATGTATGGCTGCAAGCCCCTGGAGTGACAGAAATATATACCCCATATCTGATTTCTTCAGCCTCAGACAATAAAAATGGTCTTTGTCCATTGAAGACAGAACACTACAAATATCTTAACCATAGTTAAAAGATTGAGAACAGTCTTCAGTGTTGTGTACTTTGTTCTTGAGGCAAATTTCATTCTTTCTCTTGTTGGCCTAAATAATGGATCAACATTCCATTGCACCTTAAAGCTACCTAGGTTTTCTTTTAACTGGAAATTGCAGATCCACTTCAAACCTTCAAAATCCTGGTGAAGCTGGAAATCATAATTAAGGGAAACATAAACAAGGTATGGGGGACAGAGATTCAGTCATGAGGTCAGCAGTGTTATTCCTTTACTAGGCTTCCTTTTTCCAGCTGCAACCCTACTCACATCTACTGGTGCATAAATTCTGTGAATAAAATGGGACTTACGTTCAAGAATACTTGCTTAGGAATACTCTCTCAAAGATTAAGGCCAAACTTCTAGTTATTAAGAAGATCGAATCGTTCTCATTTTTTTTTAATGATAAGGTGTAGTCAAGGAAGGCTTGAGTTTCTATTAGGGCCATAATGATGTGAAATTTAGATTTTAATTTCCCCCCTCCACACACACTCTCTCTTGAATAGAATTTTGCTTATTATTATCAGGGCCATAATGCTGGGAGACTTAGCTTTTTATTCTTCCCGCCTCTACTGTTTCCTGAATGAAATTGTGCTTATTTCCCCCCATCGCACTTAACATTCAGGAAGGAAGAGTATCTTTTGGGAGGCAGCAGTTAAAAACAATTTCCCCAACATTGTGGCCTCAATGTAAATTTTTACCCCATGGCTGCTTGCTAAGCGAATATTAATGAAAATGTCAGAGATCTGATCACAGATCTCCCATGTAACGTGCAGTATAACCCTAGGAACACACACATACACAGAGCAATTATTCTCCAGCTAGACAAAAAAAGATGTATATTATTATATATTATGGCCTTGGATGGCCTTCCTTAATACAGTTGCTACTGTGATGACTACAACAGTTAATACATCTAGTTATATATCTCTGTATATAATAGTGATGTGTGGCCCCCATTGCAGATAATGAAATCTACAAATTGGCGCACATTAAACAGATTTTCTTGTAAATTGGGGGTACCTCCCAGATTTGCAGAAAAATCTGAAGAAGAGTTGATTTTTATATCCTGCTTTTCATTACCCAAAGGAGTCTCAAAGCTGCTTACCATCACCTTCTCTTCCTCACCCCACAACAGACACCCTGTGAGATACGTGAGGCTGTGAGAACAACTGTAACGGGACTGTGCCTAGCCCAAGGTCATCCAGCTGGCTGCACATGGAGGGGTGTGGAATCAAATCTAGCTCTCCAGATTAGAAGCCACTGCTCTTAACCACCACCCCCTCCACAAAAAAAAAACACTTACCTATAGAATAGGCAACAGTAGTGGATGTGAGGAGCCATTCCAGCCTGGGCTGCTGCAGCAGAGTATACCAGGAGTGGTTCTGGGTCTGTCTGTTATTGAAGAGGACATGAGGAGAGGTTCTGGGATAGCAGGAGACATTGGGAGCTGCTCCAGTCTCCAATCAGCTCCTGGGCATTGCCACTGCTGCAGCTGGTCTCAGGGGACAGGATGGAGTGGCCCAGGCTTGGTGATGGGGAGAAATTTGAACTCCCCCTTGTATATCTTTATTTATTTAGATATTATGTGCTTATCATTTTGCAAAATCCCAGGATAGGGCACAACAATAATTGTATCATCATGACATGATACTCCCTGAAAATCATATGGGATGGGATGGGATGGGATGGGTGTTTTATCATGTTTTATGTGGGGGGGGGTATATTGTATACCGTCATGAGTCCCCAGAGCTTGGCGGCCTAAAAATCTAAGAAATAAACAAACTAATTAATTAATTAATTAATTAATTAACATGTTGAGTATGGAATGAGCAGAAAGAACCATTAGATGATATACTTACCCTATCTGCCTGTTCAGCATAATAATGGATACAGCATTGTTTCCATATGTATTTATAAGCTGTTCTGTGGAGCAGTGGTGGTGACTATTCATACAGATAGATAATGTTATTCATGTTTTGCAATTCCATTTCAGAATTATTTACATGTTGCAACTATGTAGTAACCTGATGAACCTAAAACTAGTAGAAACTTGCTGTATGTTTTGTGAGGGGTCACCATGTTGTGAGGGGTAACATTGAACAATTCCAGATTTTACTACAAGCTGATGTTAACTGAACAGGCCAGTAAGAGCAATTTCAATGTCAGTGTTGTGATAAAAAAATATTGTTTTGGTTAATTGTATTTTATTTATAAAAATGAATTATCATTTATTTATTTGATTATATTGTCCTACTTTTAAAAGCTTTTAAAAAGTTTTATATCACTTGCAAGATCAGTATCAGGCTCCACGGAAAGGGAGTTCCATAGTTACAGATACGTGCTCTCGCTCTACAAGTTATTTCACACTATAAAGCAATCTAATTTTTATCCAGAAGTCACAATGCAATGTAGAGGAACTGATTGTCTTATCGATATGTAGGGCCTAAACCATAGAAAGCTGGATAAGTCAAACCCTAAACCTTGAATTGTTCCCAGAAGGCAATATGGAGTTAATGATAATGCTGGAATGCAATATGCTTCTCAAATCTCTTCCCAATGGGAGGTTTGCTGAATTCTACAGAAGCTAAAGCTTCTAAAGCAATATCAAGAGCAGTTTTTAGAGTAATGTATGTAGCCTTTTCACCAGGTAGAAATGCCGTGACACTGACACAACTATGAGATATTTGGGAATGGTTCAAAGCTAACTTAATCAACTAAGAGAGAAAGAGAGATGGTGGGTTGGAAACAGTGCTTTAGCAATTAAAGTTCCATTTTTAGAGATATGAAATGAAACAGAACCAAATGGGAAAAACATGATTTTGGTCTTAATTCTGCAGTATCAGACCATTACAGTGAATTAGTGGTAACTCAGTGAAGATTTCCTATATTCCAGGATCACTAGCTATCTAGAACATTTTCACCCCAGACAGAATGACTCTGATTGGGCCTGATTCAGATATAGGTGTGTGGTTAAGAAACCCTAGGCATCTAGTTAGCTTTCCTATACTAGATGAACCCCTAGTCAGAGATATACCTCAGTAACACTATAGGTTCATTCTGGGTACAATACAGAAGTATTATTTGAGAATGTATGCTTCCATTCTAAGCACACCCAGGAGGGGCCAGCTGTGGCAGCCATGGCTGACTGTGTCCTGGCCTCCAGCCTGCCACCATTTGCTCCCTCACCCCCACAAACAAAGGTAGGCCGCGGGGCGGGGGGGGCACCAAATGGGAAACGAGACGGCTCTTGCTCACAGCCCACCCCACGCTTGGGCCCACAAAGCCGGAGAGCCGTCCCGCCCAACTCGTGAGCCCCGCTAGCGCCCACTGTATTTGGAGTAGAGCGGGCTTATTTTCTAGTTATCTCATAACTTTGTAAAAGGTTACCTATAAAAATAACTTAGGATATATCAAAAACATTAGCTCACTTGCTGCTTTTTATCTTAAAGTCAATTTAAAAATAATGATTACATGTTTCTAATACATACTGATTAACATGTAATTGATTAGCATAGTATTAGACTACTAATATAGTGGCCCTCGATCAATTCCATCCAGGAATCATAACAGTGCAGTGAAGTTGAACATTCATGGAATTCTTGCAGGCTTATACACCTGGACCTCAGCAAATTTTGTCTATTGATAATTGGTTAGATGGCTTCTAATCTACACAAGGGCATGTAATTATTGCTACTCTGTCTTCTGCTCACTGATCTTTAAGGTTATTCTGTTCTGGGGCTCTTGCATGCTTCCCTGAGAGGCTAGGTTTTTTCTGCCTATATGTGCCCCAGCATTCTTTATGACTTTTGTTGTCAAGTCCAAAAACTGTTTCTGTTATTTCTGGCCATATCTGCAACAAAGGAATATGTTAACCTTTTGATAACATTGGCATGAAGCCAGTCATTAGAAATCATTAGAAATGCTCCACCACTGACAAAGCTCATATTCTGCTTGCTTGTTGCAAGCCAGAAGCCAATTGTCTATTGGCCAGTTTGGTTGTTCATGAGCATCTTGAGTTTGTTTGGTAGGTTAATGTATACGTATTCAGACAGAACAGTGCAGTGCAGTGAAATCAGTAGATTTTCATGCATGCTTGTTACTGTATGACTATGTGATGTACAATGGGAGTCTTTTGACAGCCCTGTTGTCACCATGTGTTCCTTCATGGCCAATTGTTTAAAGAATGAATAAAACAGTCAGTCAGTGTTGCTGTCTGGTGTTCTTCGAAGTCCATGTAATTGCCATTAATGGGTCCAAATATTATGAAATTCTGAAATTCGGACTGTCTTTTGTATTGAGAGCACAGTGAGGAATCTGTTGCTCCTACAAGCCTCTGACCTGTATCCTGCTGCTCATTTCCCCTCTTCAAAAATTGATACGGGAGCAGCTACAACTAGGAGGCCTACTTCCCCTCTGAAGGTTGCGGTATTGAAATGGTAGTGCCTCAGGTTTCAGGGACTATCTGTCCCCAAGCTTTTTTGTGATCTGCTGATGCTCAGAAGTTTGATTAACAATCCCCCTTCAGTGGAAGGCTTATGTGTTAATTTACTTTCCCCCCTTGATTCACAAGTTATCCACATGTAAAGAGATAAAAACCTCTTTTGAGGAAATGAACTATATTTGTATTCTGAGGTAGAATACTTCACCAAGACCCATTATGCATGGCGGCAGCTACGCCACATTGCTGCTGTGCTGTTGCTTTTGGTCCTGCTGTCCCCTATGTATACACGGGAGTGGAGCTCCTCCAGCTGTGCCAGTGTAACGACCCTACACGTGCAACGCGGGGTCAGAAGCACTGGGAGCGCTATTAAGTGGCAGCGGCAGCTGTGGGGGGAAGATTGGGCACAGGGGTAAGCAGTATAATGTGATTTTTCCTTTGCTTGCTGTTAAAAGCTACTGTCGCTGGAAATAAAGGGCTGTATAAAATACAAACATTTTAAATGCTTCTCATTTGTCCCAAGGCTCTGAATTTCCTAACACTTGTAGATTGTTAACAATCACTCTGAATCCAATTGTCACCTCTGTGCTCACACAACCACATTCCGTATTCGGAATTCTTGTGTCCCAGCTGAGGAAAGACTCACATTTTCCTGGGAATAACATGTTGTGGTTGGAGCAGTGAGAACATATGCTGTCCCAAAAAGATCTTGAGGGAAAATATCTGGATTCCATTCAACAAATGAGCAGTTTTTACCTTTTTTTTCTATATCTGTTTGTGGCTGTTTTCTGAATTAAAGTATCTGACATTAAATTAATTGGGGACAGGGTGCCCCCACTACAGGATGATGGGGAGCAGCATGCTGTTCTCCCACCATGGCAGGGGCGGGGGGGGCAGCAGAAGCAAGAGGCATCCCTGCAGGGATGACGTAGGTTGGGGGAAGAGCCCAGCTTCCCCAATTATGAACAGGGCTTGGTCACCTGCACCCTCAGGAGTCCCAGGACTCTGGAAGAACCCACATTTCATTAACGCAGGTCTTCCGCAGGTCTTCCGTGGGCCTAGGTCAGGCCGGGCCCTGGGTGATGCCGATGTCAGGCATAATCGGGGATTTTCCCCAAAGCCCTGTCGCCACCATTTTGGGCATTCCAGCCCATGCATAATGGGTCCAAGAGTGAATTGTACCATGGTAGGTAACATCCAGAGTAGGTAGCCCAATAAATCTTTAGCTTATGTCATCAAAGCCATAAATATGTGGCATTAAAAAAAGAATCCAAACTAGTATTCTGCCTTTGTTTGATAGATCTTCTAACTGCATTAGCAGAAGGGTCTCCCCAACTTTCCTTGCTCAATTTAATGTTTGTGAGAACAGGGTCTCATGATGAAAGTAAGAACAAATTTGTAAGATCCCCCCCCCCCATTTCATCAAGGGAACAAAACTCTGAATAGAAATATGAAAGGTGAAAGAGAGAGATGATAACATCCCTGTGACATATTTGGTGAGCATAGGTCAGAGTGTGGTCCAGTGTAAAACATTCTTTTAGGGAGAAGAATAAGAAAATATCCCTTGTTCCCTCAGGCATTATCCACTTTTCCAATAAGAAAATAAGCAGTTTTATGGGCTTCAGGTAACTAGCAACTGGTATAGTTTTTGCTACCAGATGCTGCAATTGTTGGACCATAGATAGAATTTGCAATGTGCAATGAATGTGTGAACTGAAACCCAGGTTTCACTACTACTAATTTTTTCCTAGGAAAACCTGCTCCTCCAAAGCTACCAAGGCAGTTGTCCTGAGAAAACAAGCTGATATTCTCAGAGATCAAAATTTCCCTTGAGCCTCCTGGTTAAATCCCCCCTCTCCTCCATGAGGTTAAATTCACACATGCTACTTAGGCACTTCTCAGTCCTTTTCTTGCTGTTAGAGAACATGATGTGTAAAATAAAAATGCAATTTTAAATGTGATTATACTGGGGTTTTTTGCTGGTGAAGCAAGGAGACATAATTAGAAACACATACCAGTTTCTCTGTGCTTTACAGTGCATGTATTATTTTGATTCAATAATACTTACGTCTAAGATGGTGAATTACATGAAGGTAGTAACATAAGGTAAAGGTAAAGGTATCCCCCGTGCAAGCACCGAGTCATGTCTGACCTTTGGGGTGACGCCCTCTAGCGTTTTCATGGCAGATTCAATACGGGGTGGTTTGCCAGTGCCTTCCCCAGTCATAACCGTTTACCCCCCAGCAAGCAAGCTGGGTACTGGGTAGTAACATACAGTTTTTCCAGATCTTCTTGCCTAAGGAGAATGAGTTTAGGGTATAAAAATGGGTGGAAAAGATCTTGAATCCTAAGATAATAGGAGTTGAATGGCAATATGGCAGTATGGTAATAACTATTCTTAGCAGCTCCTGGTTTTTTGTTTTAAAAAGTACACGTGTGTCTTTTTGGGGGAAGAAACTACCGTTTTTATCCAGTATCTTGTCTTTCAAGCATCCCTGAGTTTGAACATGAGGAAATAGAGAATCCTTGGCCTTTCACCCCAGAATTTCATTAAGGGCTCAAACCTGTTCCTATAATGTGCTGCTGATAAGGTTGCCAGGTCCTCTCTGGTGGGAGAGGGGGGTAGGGTTGCCAGATCCAGGTTGTGAAACTCCTGGAAGTTTAGGGATGTCATCTGGTGAGGACAGGTATCTCAGTGGGGTACAATGCCATAGAGTCTACCCTCCAAAGCAGCCATTTTCTCAAGGGGAACTGATCTCTGTAGTTGGGAGATGAACTGTAATTCTGGGGAATCCCCAGTCCTACCTGGAGGCTGGAATTCCTGGTTGGTGCTGAGTACTTTCTGTGGCCATTTCTGAAGAATTCTACTGCCTCTTTGCTTAATAGGCTACACCTTGGCTACATTGCAAAAAAAGTTTGCCATATATTGTTACATAGCCTGTTGGCTGATTATCTCTGGGAAGGTAGAATCATATTTCAACCTCCACCCTGAAGATTCTACTTGAAGAAAATGAACTACCACATCATAACAGGACATAATTACCATAGGAGCTTTGCCGAATCCATCAGGTAGGCATGCCAGCTCTAATTAATATGCAATAACAAGGGATTGCACCTTTACCTGAACGTCCTCTGAGAGGCAAATTTGATTCTGCAGTCTCAAATGAGTTGAGTACTTTGGATGTATTATGTTCTTGACCATAGTAAGGATGAACATTCAGTGATTTTTCCACACAATAATATGTTGGAGTTATGATACTAAATTGATTAGCATATAATTGAAGTACAAATATAGTGCTGGACTCTCATTGAGCACCAGTGCCAAAAGGACCTTGCTGAGCATCCTGGAAAAGGATATTGATCTGAAGGAGAAAACTCTGCATTGGAAGTATGTTACATAATTTTATTTATTTATTAAACATTTATCAACTGCCTTTCTTTTTTACCAAGCTTAAGCCAGCTTAAAATATAAATAAAGTACATAAACCAGAGTAAATAAAAATACATGGAACCAAAACTTAAATGTACAATTGAGGATTGCTTTAATCAAATGCCTCCAAACCTCTGGGGAGGTTCTTCCATAATTATGGGACATCCATTGAAAAGGCCCTCTCTTGTATATCCTCAAAATGGACTTCCATGATTGATGGGACAGTTAGGATCTTAATTCTAAGACAGGACCAATTCCTGGGCAGGAACAATTTTTCTGAAGCTCTTGAGGCATAGCATTGGTATATATAACTAGATCTAGTGAACTGGAGTTGTCCACTACAATAGGATATGCAGAAGCATTTATTTGTACCAGTTTTAGGCTATAATATATTTCTAATGACCTTCTTTTATGGGGATATAGTGAACAAAATGGAATAAACCTCTAAGGTCAATTGTAAAACAGGGTCATGCTCCATTGCTCTGAAGTTCAGAAAATGTTGGACAGCTGTCAGAGACACTTGGCGCTTGGTTGGACTCTTTAAACTTGGGGAATTGATGAACCTGTCCCTATGTTCAAGGCTATGGCCCTTTGGACACTGCCATCAGCCTCTCGATGTCTGCTGTAGACCATAAGCATCTGCTTCAAAGTACTGAAGGCAAGGGTGCTTGATTATCCAACAATTGCATCCAGGTTGTTAACTGTAATCAGTGAACCAGTCAACTGGCTACTAGTTTGTGTCTGAACTGTTTGGATGTGTCCATTTGCAAAGGACTGTAGTTGGCCATCCAATTGCTGGGGCAGAAGATTGCAATTAGACATTCGGAGGAGGCATTTGCTGCTTCAACCTTGAGCATGGGGATACTTAATTTGTCTTATGGCTCAGATCTCTTGTAGAAATTACATCTTTATCTCTTCTTCTTAGGAGATAGAAAACAACAATGTTGATGTCTCTATATTTTTTCTCCAGCTTAGAGCGATGAGTGGATGGAATAGAAAGTTATTTTCTCATGAATGCCACTCACTGTCTATGCTGCCTCAACTGCAGGGGAGAGACAGGTAGCCTCCTTGCATGCCACATCAGTCTGGTCTTAAATAAGGTAGCATATATCTTTGTTTCTAATTGTCAGAACTCAAGCAAAAAAGGGGGGAAGGGAAGAAAAATGAAATCCAGTAAATATCAAATGGAGGGGACACAGAAATGAAGACAATCATAACAAAATTGTACAGACTCTACCTTCTGTCTAGAAAAACCAGAGATCCCTGCCCCTGATGAAGTCAGAAGAGGACACTACCTTCTTGACTAGAGGGCAGTGCTATTCTGGAAGTGGAGATTATGCTGTGGATGTCTGAGGCAGGAAGATAATTATCAATTGACTTCTGCTTTTCAAGCCAGCAATTGATACAAATGACTGAGGTTGTACTTAATTTCATCTCCCAACTATTATGAAAAGCAAGGGCCAGAGTATAGCTTGGAGTTAGGAATGATCATATTTGAATTTCAGAAAGCTTGGGTATGCTTAGCTCCATGCTAGGTTGTGGCTAAAATACTTACCAGTTTCTTTGTGGAGTGTGTGTGTGGGGACACTTTCTTCAGTATATAGGTTGTCCTTAGCAGTCCAGGGATATTAGTCCTGCTTCAACAAGCAAGAGTGCCTTCTGATGAATGATGTGTTCAACCCCTCTAAGCCTTTGTGTTTCCTATGCATCCCACAAAGCTTGGCTCACCCGGCCGAGTTCTGTGATTGAAATTCATTGCCAAATTTATTGAGAAATTAATGAGAAAAGCTGCAAAGTATTGACTTTGAGAGGAAAACACAACTCATCTTGAATGAGGAGGAAAATGCAGCAATAATTTAGCCACTATTGATTTTGCCCTGTCCATGTATTGATCTTCATTTTACAATATTAATTTGCACCTGCAATCGGCTGCAAAGGGAACAGATTTCATTTCTTTGCTGCGTTAATGTGCAAAGCATTAGGTGCTCTTTAGAAGTGGTGGTTCTAGAAGTCACATCAGAAAGGCTGGGCTTTTTTTATTATTTGCTCTTGTTACTGCAATAGACTAAAAATTAATTTTTTTGTTGGACAAAATATTAAAGTGAAAACCCTGCTCAAATGTCTACCTTCCCTCAACCCCGTAGGCTGCTTTTCATCTGTGTGAGGAACAATCAGCACCCTGAAATTCCAACCACTTCTCATCATCATGCCCATATCAGTTCAAAGTTCATGAAATTTCTATGAGCATTGATCTCTACCCATTGATTTTTTTTTGCAGCAGATCTTTGAAATTTTAATTTCCCAGGC
>NC_135376.1:64522500-64525000 GCF_049243985.1 Paroedura picta | reverse complement strand
AATGAGGAATGTTAATATCTTATGGCATGGTTAATAAAGAGATATTTCACAAGGGAGACTTGTTTTATGACTTTTGATACAACAGGCTTGTAATCTGACATATTTTAAATGATATAATTTTGCACATACATTCATCTCTTTTACGCCCACCAGTCTATTTTAGTAAAATTTGAATTCTGGACAAATTACTGGTGCTAATTACTTTTTGGATTTATTCTATTACACATCTAGAGATTCATATACAGTAAGTCTTCAATGAATATTGTGCACTGGTAACATCAATGAGCACGCATTTTTTCCATCTTGTGTAAAATCAAGTGTTTACATTTTTGTTGTTGTCGTCTCTGCAACAATGTTTAAATTTAGTACATTGAGTCATGTGGAGAGAGAAGGCGTAGTGCTAGGTAATTTCTTAGAATAAATTACCCAAGGGCCAAGTACATTAATTTGCAGCTATCGGGATGCTGACAGATGTAAAGGAATTAGAATAGGGAACCGCCAATATTAACATTACACAAATTTGCCTTATTCCTCTTCATATTTCTTCTTCATCCCTGACTTTAGCTTACCAAGGCTCCTTCTCTAATTATCCACGAGGTCAGTAAGCAAAATTGGGAAGAAGCTGGGAGATCAATACAAATTATCCCTGAGCAAACCAGTGCTGACAGTTTGAATTGCAGCATATGTTTACCCAAAATCAGGCAATTTATCTTAATATCAGCAAAGTAATGCAGTGCAGGTGAAAGGTCAGGCAATCTCTCCACCTCATAATTACCCAGTTCTAAAACAGGAAAGTGGTATTGATTGGCCTGGCTCAGTGCTCTGTGACTGGGACGTGCCAATGCCTTGCCCTGGCTCTGCTGGACTCTCAGCTTGTAAACTCGACACACCAAGGATTTATTAGATGTGCGCGAAGGGTCTTATGTTTTCTCCTCCAGTTGTAGATTTTGCCAGTGAAGTCTCTCCTAGTCCTCATTTTGTCAAGCAGCAGGGTGATAGATTGTGTGTGTGTGTGTGTGTGTGTGTGGTGTGTGTGTGCCTGTGTACCCACACAGCTCTCCATTCATTGAGGGCTGCAGGCCAGAACTGCTGGAAGTTCAAATAAGAGTGGGACAGGAGTCAAGGTGGATTTAGCCTGTTATTAGTCAATCTGTTCTGCATATTGCCAGCTGCTCTTTGAGGCACAGAGGCAAATTGAATAACCCACCACCCAATTATCAGAAACCTCAAAGTATTTTGAATACATGTCACTTCTTCCATAATTTAAAGAGAGAGGCA
Source organism: Paroedura picta (assembly GCF_049243985.1). Classification (NCBI taxonomy): domain Eukaryota; kingdom Metazoa; phylum Chordata; class Lepidosauria; order Squamata; family Gekkonidae; genus Paroedura; species Paroedura picta. The sequence goes on along the minus strand of NC_135376.1, from coordinate 64,523,722 downwards.
ATCTTTTCTAATTCCTGCATGCAAATGTATTTGTACAGTAGTTTTTGCAGTAGCCAGGGCTATGTGTGGATTTAATTCCACGGATGCTGCACTGCACTCTTTTATGAGATGAAGGAAAGAGATTTCCAAACATTATGTAGTTATAATGTAGTAATTAGAACATTAAGCGGAGCAATGTTCTCCTGTACCGTTTTCTGCACTCCAGGCCTAAGAGGGGCTTCCAAGTGTGAACGTGCTGAAAACCGGGTATGGTGCAGGTCTGTCCATTTGGTTTCAAGTGCTTTTAGTTTTGTGGTAGACAATATAAATTGAAATGAAGGAGGTGTCTTTCCTAGAATGGAAATGTATGGTTATTATAAGTCATAAAGCTTCTGAAAGCTCACATTAAAGCTTCTATCACCTGTCAGTTACATCTGCATGAAATCAATAGGGGTTGGCCATCCATCTTTTCTGATCACCTTTCATCAGACCCAGATTCATTAAGTCAAACAGTCACCGTGATTAGCTGGAAAACAGAAGAAACCTTGACATATCACAAATGAACCGAGTGCCACCTTTTTTGTTCCCTAATCAGGAAAAGTAATACTTTATTTAATCCTTTTATTTTTTTGGAGCAAGTCATTCTGTGAGGCTTTACAAGAGGCTCATCTCTCCCAACACACTAGGCTTCTGTCTGACACACTAGTATAGGCCCAGGCAAAGACATGACAAATTGTCCCCAAAGTCAGTGCTGACAGCTTCTGATGATTAATGGTCTGATTATGAAGTGGTTTTACACATATAGAATTTACATCACAGAGAGTTAGAAATTTTGCCATGTCACAGACGCCAAGGCATTTTGAAAAGCCTTACTATTTGCAAAGAAAAAAGAGGGCAAAATCCCAGCAAAAGCCATGTCATGTAAAATCAATACATCGGATCAATGCTTTATTAACAAGAAAATGTCTTACTTCACATTCCTATGTGGACCTTTGTCTCCGGGATGCATGATGGAATGTCAAATCATATTGCAGTCTTCAACTTTCTGCTCTGTTATCGAGTGCATATTGTGGGAGTTTCCCTACACTGATTAGGAGATGTACTATCACGTGTTTACGCAAATAGCCAGAGCACTTAATCATAATATGAGCCAATTATTTTGAATAACGTTTGCAGATGTTGGACTTCGAGAATGGTCTAGTAAGTTGTAGGCTTTGTGTATTTGTGTGTATTCACTTGTGCG
>NC_135376.1:64500000-64515000 GCF_049243985.1 Paroedura picta | reverse complement strand
TATGCTGCAGCAGCAAACACCTTTTCTAGTCAGTCATAATTGAACAGCTGGATATGAAATGCATTATTATTTTTAGGCTCATATCTAAGTTAGACTTGCAATCCCAAAGACTGTCTCCCCAGCCCCAAGCAAAATGCCTTCCTATCTTTTTAACCCCTCCAACTAAATCACAGGATCAGCATCAAGCTATTATTAAGCTATATACTTTACCCTGTTTATCGGGTATTCATAAAGACAGACACTATAGCATCCTTGCAGTACTGTGAACACATGCTTGTTTTCTGTTGTTTTTGTTGTACAAACTTCAAGAAAAAAATTATTCACTTTTGTTTCCTGCAGGAAGTATTACTTAAAAGAGCAGCTGACCTTGTCGAAGCCCTGTATGGTATGCCCCACAACAACCAGGTAGGTCCTCTCCTCACATGTGTATTTGCGCACCTACAGGAAATGTAACAAATGTGTTCTTGCTCCTTGTAAACCTGGCAATAACCTTGAACTTGGTCCACTGCACTGGCGACTAAATAGCATATCAATATCCATTGGAAAACTATTGGAAATGCATTAACTATATTAAAGTACAAAACACACATACACACACAATGAGAGCCAGCATGGTGTAGTGGTTAAAGCGTCAAACTAGGCTATCGGAGACCCATGTTCAAATCCCCACTCTGTTACAGAAGCTCTTGGTTCAGTCACACACTACCAGCCTAACCTACCTCACAGGATTGTTACAAAGATAGAATCATAGAATCATAAAGTTGGAACAGAGCATACAGGCCATCTAGTCTAACCCCCTGCTCAATGCAGGATCAGCCTAAAGCATCCATTATGAGTATCTGTCCCAACTGCTGCCTAAAGACCACCATTGATGGGGAGCTCACTACCACCAATGCCACAAAAGACAGAGGAGACAACAATTGGATCCCCACTGGGGAGAAGAGTAGAATATAAATAAAGTAAACATACAATAAATGTGATGCTAGCAGAAATGTTAGTTAGTATATCTGTATTAATTGCCCTCCTGGTTGATCACTGTTAAGTTTCTGGGCATTTGTCTAATACAGCGCTTTGTTAAATGAAGATCCAGCTTCTCAACCTGCACCACATATTTATTACTTGATTCCAAGTAAGGATATGTGGTAGAAATTAATTCTTTTGCTACTTTGTAGGAAATCATCCTGAAACGAGCAGCTGATATTGCAGAAGCATTATACAGTGTGCCACGCAACCACAATCAGATTCCTACACTTGCCAACACTCCAGCTCACACTGGCATGATGGGGGTAAACTCATTTAGCAGCCAGCTAGCAGTTAATGTTTCAGAAACATCACAAGCTAATGACCAAGGTATGTGAAGGTTTAAGAATTGTCTTTAAAATGGGAGGGAGGAGTTTAATGTTTATCATTTTTGTTCTACCATTTCTATTCTAGGAATCATATTTTCAGCTAGCCAGGGGTGGGCTGACCACATTCCTTAATAGCGTATCTCCACTGAAAAATTGTAATAAAGTTTCAGAAACACGTAATAACTGATTATTGTAAGACTATTAATATGAAATTGAAAGGTCAAGAGTTGAGGCCTGTTGAAGACCCAAATCCACATGTACTTGGGATCTTGTAACATTCCCGGTTAACTAGCCACCCATATACATATTTTGTATGTTGGAGAAGTTAGGACATGAGGAGTGTTGGTAAATTGAAATGACTGTAAAATAATTCCAGATGTACATTCAAAGCTCATGTGTAGGAGGTATATTGTTGGATCACAGCTAAGCTTTTATAGAAAATACAGCTTTCTTTCTGAATAAGAGTTTCATTTGTACTGTTTGAGTTATGAAATTGTATATGAACAACAGCAACAAATATAATTACTGTCACTTGGATACTGTAAAATGAGGCTAATCAATTGTTACATGTAATGGCTACATATACATATAATGGTTACATATATATATATGCATGTATATAATATGATAAAAATGTATTATATGTGTTCATATATATTATATCTTATAACTAAGAAATTGACCTCCAATCCAAGAACATATACACCAGCTGTAATCTAGAGAAAGCTAGCTGTATCTTTACCTTTTTGAAGTTAATAGGACAAATTTCTTGTGATGACTAACATTCCCTGGATCAGGGCCTCTGCACTCCTCTCTTGCTTTTAAGTCCCCTAATTCTTCTTTTACAGAGTATGTGTCCATTAAACTCACATGTGTCAAATTAATCTCATAAAGCCTCTCTGTAAATTGGAGCAGGGTTGGTTTTCATTGAAGCATGTACCCAGTGGGAGCACTTGCTTACCTTTAGTATAAAAATATCAATCAGAAACAATGCTTTAAAGTTAGATAACGGCAGCAAGCAGCCCCCCCCCCCCCCCGTTCCTCTTTTTGCCCACGTTGACATTTGTAGTCCTAGAACCGCGAAAAGTTCATTCTGAGTGTTGGGACCATCCAGCAATCACGCCTGTTGATAATTGCTACTAAAGACAAAATGTGAAGGAAACGGACACAATTGGATCGAAGGGAGCTTTTGTTGGCTGTCTCTGCTAGGAGCAGAAACAACACAGAGTGATCACAGATGATTTAAGTAGGGTTGGCGTGATAAGGTTATCTCAAACTGCAAAGAGATGATAGGGTAGTAGCGGACAGCATAGACCAAAGCTGTGCAATCCATTAAAAGAGTGTCATGTATGATGTGGTTGGGAAACCCTTCGCCCCCTTAAATAATCATTTTCTTGGGATGGGTTTTTCCTCCCCTAACACAGTAGGCTACAGTCGCAACACAAGCAGTGTTTCCCCGCGAGGATACGTTCCAAGCAGTACTCCTCAGCAGTCCAATTACAACACAGTCAGCAATAGCATGAATGGATATGGCAATGCCGGCATGCCCAATCTTGGTGTACCTGGTTCTCCTGGATTTCTTAATGGCTCCTCAGCCAACTCACCTTATGGCAGTAAGTGTCTGTTTATAGAAAAAAATTCCATTACGTAGATTCTTATTTGTTGCCAAATATATATAAATATTTATTTTTTTTGTTGTTTTATTTTTGTGCAATGTGAGCTACTGGATAAAAGGAGGGGTGACTCTGGAGGCTGGACATTAAAAAAGTGAACATGGCAAATAAAATGGTATATGTCATACCATAATCTTGGTTTAAAAGGGGAAAAAAAGAACCAGATTGGACTGCACAATTTGCAACCAAAGTCCAACACAAAAGAGTTTGCCTGTTATCCAGAGCGTGGCAAGCCAAAGCCTTTTGTTTTTGCGTAGATTTTTTTTTTGCTATTATAAGAGGCAAAGCCCCATCGATCCCTTTTTTCCCCCCTTCCATGTTTGCCATAAAAAAAATCCACAATATGAGTCCTGATTATTTTTGCTTTATTGCAGTAGTGCCGTCAAGCCCTACCATGGCAGCCTCTTCGGTCACCCTCCCTTCAAACTGTAGCAGTACACACGGCATTTTCTCATTCTCACCTGCCAATGTCATCTCTGCAGTGAAACAAAAGAGCGCCTTTGCTCCTGTTGTCAGGCCCCAAGCATCTCCTCCACCATCTTGCACCAGTGCAAATGGAAATGGACTTCAAGGTGAGCTGGATCTCTGTATCATTTTTTTGTGTAATTGCAGGCTTTTTTTTTTTTTTTTACAGACAAACACTAGAACCTTAAATTTTGCATCTTTAGAAGAATAGCATTTATCTCTGGCAGATATTAAAAACAGATATTTCCCCCAGATCTCCAAAACCCTTAGTTGTTGGTGTTTTGTTTTTTAGACAGTTTTCATTGCAGGTGTCTTAACACTTAAGTGCCTAGAACAAAACATAGCTGACCATTTTACCATATGCCAATTTGATTTTAAGCCTTGCATTGGAAGAAAAACTAGATGTTTTCCCAGCATTTCCCCTTAAGGATTTGTGCATTAATTTTTAAACTAAACACACAACCCTGAACGTTCCTCACAGATCCTTGTACTTCTTTATACATTTTCTCCATGCATTTTTGATACATACATTTTAATCGGCAGTACTTCAAGATGTGCTGCATTTCCTATTCATGTAATTATCTGAAACTTGAAAATCTTTACAAAATGTTTAAAGCTACCTTCAGCATTGTTATCATTCACCTACAGATCAGAAAGGTGTTGTGTCCTTATTGGAGCTTATCTCAGTTAAATTACCTTTAAATAAAAATCAAGTCAGGATAAATAGCTAATAAAATTGGTTGGAGAATTCACACAGCAACTTTTACACACGGATACCAAGAGGCAAATGTATAAGAGAAAAATGTTTTTAAAAATTGTTAATTCTTTTATTTAAAAGTTAACTTTTCATTAAAAATAAAACAACCCAGAACATTACCATTCATTTTTCAATGCTCCAACCCCAAAACTGTCTCAACCTGAGATTCAACTCCATTTGAAACCAAAAACACACTTTTAAGCATTTCACACCACATAGCCTTGGTAGAATGGAGCACAACTAGTATTGATCTATTTGCACTGCAGAAGCAAGGCATTTTCCAAACATACTAGGGAAGACTAAAGTCATAGCTCAAAAAACATCCAGTCACATTTTAGGTCCTACATATTAGTACAGCAGAATATCATCATGACATGTTATTATATTCACATTCACATAACCCAAAGTTTTCCAAGCTATGGATATGTTTTAGACATTCCAGAACATAAAATATTATTTGTGGGGAGGGAAAAGGACTTGAAGAGATCAATCTAATCCATATCCATTAAAAATGCTATCCCTAAGGGATTTTTATCTCAATTACTTTAAAAATATCCAGGGATGGGAATCTACAACCTGCCCTGACTCACTGTTCTTTTGGCTAGACAATTCTTTCTAGAATTTAGACCAGAGGTTTTCTTCTTCATTGTAAGGGTGGCAGTCTGGCATAAAATGGCAGTTCTGGCATTACCCTTTGGCTCTCCAAGAAACACTGATGCAGTAGTTAATATGCTGCACCTCTACTTATGGGTCATCTAGTCATGGAAGGGAAGGATAGAATCTCAGCCTTTGGGCTAGGGTGTATAATCAGAATGACCTAGTGGTGTCACTCAGTATGAGCAGTTCTGGTGCATCAAGGGAAGGGTCAATCTAGGCCAGGGGTAGTCTAACTGCGGCCCTCCAGATGTCCATGGACTACAATTCCCATGAGCCCCTGTCAGCAAAATGCTGCCATGGGAATTGTAGTCCAAAGGCATACTTCCTCTGAAAAGAGGGAGTTTTGGGGGTTTTGTAACCTTACTCTCCAAAGGAGTCTCAAAGCAGCTTACAATCACCTACCCTTCCTCTCCTCACAACAGACATCCTGTGAGGGAGTGAGACTGAGAGAGCTCTGACTCTTAGAGAACTGGGGCTGGCCCAAGGAAACACGCCTGACTGCATGTGGAGGAGTGGGGAACCGAACCCAGCTGGGATTAGAGGCTGGGATTAGAGGCTCTTGACCACTACACCAAGAAATCCTTCCTTTTATCCCTTTAGCCCTACAAACTTCTATGAATGTTCCTCACCCCTTTAAAAACCATGTGTGTTAGCACCCTTCTCTGCATTTTTGTGGCCATGAATTCCCTAAGTTGATTATAACATGGAGTATGAGATCTTGTTGCCTCATTATCAGGTAGCATTGCCAGTTTATTAAGGCATTAGCAAATGTTAGAAGTACACAGAATATTTAAAAATGAGGTAGCTGTTCTGCTGCAAACTGAACCCTGAATGGGAATCAGGTTGACTATGAGTGACTATGTTGATGGGGAGTCTACTGCTAAATCATTTATCACTGACCTGATTCTAGGTCAGGGTTTCATACACAGCAGAGAAGCTCACTAATTTCCCTCATATTTTGTATACTGAATATTTATCTTACTGACTTTGTATTTGGCAATACACATGTAACACTTTTGTCCTTTTCAGTGAGAGGCTGTGTGTGTGTGCGTGTACTTTCACTGGTTGTATTGAGGACCTGATCTTCTCTTTTACTAATGAAGATGAAAGGGTAACACTCCTAAAGGAGTGTATCAATATTGTTTATTATACATATTTCCCAGTATAGAATCGTAGCATCGTAGAATCATAGAATTGGAAGGGTCCTTCAGGGCCATCTAGTCCAACCCCCTGCATAATGCAGAAATTTATAACTCCCTGCCCACCCACAGTGACCCAAAATGATGCCACCCCCCAAAAAAACAAACAAACAAACAACAGAATCCTTGGCCAATCTGGCCTGGAGGAAATTTCCCTCCTGACTCTAAAGTGGTGATTGGTATCTCCCTGGGTATGCAAGAAAGGGCCACAAGAGCCAAGCATGAAAACAGTCCCTTCTGCCCAGCCATTTGCAATCGGCCTAAACTCACAGAATCAAGTGTGGCTGCTGCTGTGAATAATGGGTCATAGTGTAACTCTCCTTCCCCAATAAACTCAAAGTGAGTGTGAGAGTAAGAGGATTTAACCTTTCCTGAAAAGCCTCTTGCCTCACTGTGTCCTGTTGGTTTCAGCTCTTCTTTCCCTCCCAACCCAACTATCTTCTGGGTTCAGAGTCAGACCAAAAGAAGAAAATATCAGTCACTGGAGTAAAGCACAGCAGAAGCTAAACATCTCTTGCTGACATCCTAGAATGCTATTAAAACACACACACAACCCTAGTGATTGAACATGAGCAGGAGGTTGCCTTGTCTTTCCCCCCTTCCCTGGATTAAGAAAGTAGATTTGAATGTGCTGCTTACATGAAACCTAGATATTGTGAGATCTGAGATCCTGACTCAGGAGTGCTCTATTTTACATGCATAGCTAGATAATCATTCCTTCCTGTTTGGAGTTGCATGGGTGTGTTTTTTCTTGGTGGGTGAAGCTTATCCTCTGGCCATTACTCCTACTGGAGTGCAAAGGCTCTTTCCTTCTATGTCCTTGGTCTCCCTGCCCCAGTCTGTGTCTCTCTGCTTGCCTACACATACAAAGTCAAGCCCCTGCTTTGTTGGCACAGTCCCAGATAATAAAATAGCTTACAAAAATAGCCCTCTTGCTTATCTGAAGCCAGAACATGCTTTCACTAAAATAGTGCAATGATTAGTGAGGAGGAAGAGCTGAGCACAGAAATGCTACCTCAGGACAATCATGTTTGGCGGGAAGATAGAATAACTGTTCGGATTGTCCAGTGTCCCTATTAGGTGCATATTTGTAGGATCCCACTCTACCCTCACTACCCTTTCCACTGGTTGGGAAGCTGAAAGCAGACATCAGGGTGCCAAACTGGTCCCAAGCATTACAGAATATTAACTTATAGTGGCCAGATGAGTTCTATTAAAGAACTGGTCTTTATTCATTATTATCTGAATCCACATCCCTATAGAACAAGGGCAAAATTATAGAAACAGATTGTAATAAAGCCGCTTGTGTGAAACTTTTGCTTCTAGTCGCTTTGATAATTTCACCCTTAATATCTCTCAGGAGTGCAGCTGGAGGAACAAAGCAGCAAACTTTTATGATAGCAAAGCAAGTGCATGATTTGCCTGGATGTGTGAAAGACACGCAGCGAAGTGGGCATTTTGAGAGGAGAAAATAGGATTTCACCTTATGGGCCCCAAATGTATACTGTGTGGGTTCTACCCTCCTTTTATTGTTAGAGCTCATAATGCTGTGGAAATGGGTGAAGGCCCCTAGTGCCATCTCCAAATGTGTTTCTCTCTGGTTCTCTGCAGGATTATTAAAAATATGACCACTTAAATGATGTTAAAAAATACAAGTGTTGTAAATTAAAGAAGAAGGCAAATACTTATAGACATACCTGATCCTTCATCTTGCCAATTAATAAATCAGGATTAAAGAAGAATGCAATGAATCTCTGGCAAGGAGGATTCTATTAATGCTGATTTCTTCTAGGCAGTTTCCAATGCCTGAAGACTCTTTCTGTCATATTAAACTATTCTTCCAAATTACTTGGTATTATACATACCATCATCCAAAAATATAACATTCACAATACAAAACTGGTGACCATTATAAGCGAGGCTAGATCCTTTCTAACAGTTCTTAGGAAGAAAATGTGACCAGGGAATAAGTTTGAGTAGTAGTTGTTTATCTCTGTACTGAATGCTACAGATGGTATACAAGAGAGGTGCCCAGAGCTGGAAAGGACCATAATTCTCTCCTATCTGTATAAATTGATCTTACACACACAACCTCCATTGAGCAGATGATAGCGTTCTAGAAGAGGAGCTAACAAGGTACGAGATAAATGGTTTTGTAAGGAGGAGTTGATGTGCATACATATCAAGCAGCAGCAAAAATTATTTGTTTACTGCAGTTGCAGACTGTTTTTCTCGCTGAGGCTTAAAGCAGATTACACAATATAGAAAAACAATTCCATCATACAACACATAACATGACATACCATAAAGGATGTAGTTGTTGTTAGGTTCCATGAAGTCGTTTCCAACTTGTGATTTTATGAAAAAAGGCCCACCATACCACTCTGTCTGCAGTCATTTCTTTACATTTTCGTATGCCTTAGATTCTATCAATTCACCTTGTTCTTTGACTACCTCTTCTTCTACTTTCTTCAGTCTTACCAAGCATAATACTATTTTTTTTTTCAAATCCATCATTTGCATGCATTGGGTGACCAATGCATGAGAGCAACTAGGTTTAATGTGGTCCAGAACAGATCAATTTAGTCTTCTTGTAGTCCATGGGGTTTTCAGTGATCATCTCCAGGTTCATAATTCAAAGGTATCAATCTTCTTTCTCTCATGCTTCCTGTTTCTCTCACACAAAGGTACAAGACAATGCAGTAATACAAAATGATGCAAACAGTAAAGGAAAAGAGCGTTTTTTTAAACCCCACTTTTCACTACCTAAAGGAGTCCCAGAGTGGCTTACAAACACATTTCCCTTCTTCTCACCACAACAGACACTCTGTGAGGTAGGTGGAGCTGATAGAGCTCTAAGAGAACTGTTCGGTGAGAACAGCTCTATAAAAACTGACTATTCCAAGGTAACCCAGCTGGCTGCAAGTGGAGGAGGGGGGAATCAAACTAGATTAAAGACCACTGCTCTTTAAGTACTATACCATGCTGCAACAGACTGTAATCATATTCCTCTATAAAACTGCCTAAATGGAATGATCTGTTGTGGATCGCATATACAAACTGCTTCACCTTACCTAAGGTTGATGCTCTTTAATGACAAAATTCAAATCTAAAACTGTGAGTAAAACTGTGAGTTGTGTGCATTCATATGCAAACTAGCCCAAGGATTATGTCTTGAGAAAACTTCATCTTTTAAAATGTTAGCACTTTTTGCAGTGGTTAGCAACCTTCACCTTACCATATCTCACTGCTTCTTGGTCTCATCTTAAAACCAAGCTAACAAGCCACTTAAACTCGGATGCTAAATTCCTGATCTAGGGAATCCTGCTGCTTAGGTAGTACCATTCTGGCCCCTACTGTCTCATTCTTCTAAGACACAAATGAGAAAATGGCAAGGTAATCATCCGTTGCCTCTTTTGCTGGGAATTCTGCTTTCTCGTCAGCGGCAGTGACCAGTATTCCAAAGACACAGGAAATAAAATCAAGAGCAGATTTGGGATTATAGGCTGCCAAGGTTTTTGTTACTGTTTCCTTCAAAATGACAGAAATAATGAGCACAGTGTAGCATGTATACATATATAGCCTAGCATAACAGCTTTTGTTGCACAAAACTTCGATCTCTAGTCCCACATTCCTACCGATAACAAGTATGCAGATGCAAATTATGGATCAGGGAATCTGTGATAGAAGTGCCAGTTGGAAAACACTATTAACTAGCTCTTAACTTCATATTAGAGTTATGCATTGTAGTTACTTGGCTGGTACAATATGTAGCTCAGGGTAGTCACCTGCAATGGATGTAGCCTTATCTCTCCCACGCTCCTCTCCCTGAAAAAGCAATGGCAGATGTTGTGTCCATTCTCTTTTTACTCAGGAAGCTGAGAACAGGGATAATTTTCTCTGAATCTAGAACAGGGGTAGTCAAACTGTGGCCCTCCAGATGTCCATGGACTACAATTCCCATGAGCTCCTGGCAGCTGGGAATTATAGTCCATGGACATCTGGAGGGCCACAGTTTGACTACCCCTTATCTAGAATCTCAAGTGGTGGAGGAGATGGCCATGATCACCGATACGGCAGGCTGCATGTCTCTCAGTCTTCATTCCATAAGGCAGAAGACAAAGAGCCTGACATGACATGTGGCTGATGTCCATACTCCCCCTCCCTTCTCTCAACATGAAATGTAAAGAGAGAAAGATATTGGGATGGGAACTTTGAAAACATTTCCCCCCTTCATACGTTAGTCAACAAAGTTTTTTTTGGGGGGGTGGGGGGTGGGGGGCTATTTTGACAGTCTCCAGAAGCCTCACATTAAAATGGTAGCTGAACTACATGGATCTTCTGCAAACCACTAAACTTAAGAATCCCTTAGGAGAGATCCATTTGGAGGACAGAATGCAATCCACACAGGGCAGGCTCTAAAAATCTACCAAGATTATGACGAGTATGCAGGATCAAACTAGAGAATCACAAAGAAAAAACCACCCAAATTTGCAAGTGACATGAAATTAGCAGTACTTATAGATGCACTAGGGCATCGGCAAAAATATCCTCCCCCGCTTTAGTGGGACAAGATTTAAAACACTCTGCAGATCTTCTGGCAGAGAATTCCTTCCCATACAAATCACTACCCTGTGCAAAGTGGACTTTTCGGCCAACTTTACACAGGCACGCACATACACACAGACACATTGCCAATAATGGAAGTGTCAGTGGCTTCCACTGACCATTCTGTACACTCAACATGTTTCCCCATATTATGAGAACATGAGACTCCTTCTCATTTTTCACAGTGGCCAAAAACACAACAGAGAATCCCTTACTATTGAAAAGGGCTTCACATAAAACCTGATCCACGACGATTTAAATGGAAGGCACTTGCTGGATGCTACCGGACTACTACAATAGGGCAATTGTGTAATTTTTTGGAAAAAAACGTTGGACATCACTCCCAACATATCACAAGTGACATTTTGCCCTGATTTAGAAAAGTGTCAATTTTTAATTGTAGCTGCAGAATAAATACTTTTGGGGAGAAAAAAAGAAAAGAATGGTGCGTAAGGCAGACATGGAATCCAAAGTCTTAAAATCTGCAGAAAGTTGTGTACATGTAATGAGCCCCTTTCTAGGATGGCCCTCTTGCCTTTACATTTTCCTTTAACTATTTAAGCAACAACCCCCCCCCCCCACACACACACACACATACACAGTGTTGTGCTATTGGTTGCATTGTAAAGTCTGAAACAAAATTCCGTCCACACCAAGAAATTTCTCTACCAAGTACATCAATAGTATGTCTTTGATCACCTTCAGAGCCAATATTCTTTAGACATATTCTCAGATTGCTTGCATATTTGAGAGTAGCTATGAAGGCTTTGGGATTATTCACATTATATGTACTAGGGCCAAAAGGGTCAGCTGAGGGACACATAGTTCCCAGAGAGCTTCTCCACCTCAGCTGCTAGTCACACATAGGATGTCTGGCAGTCAGATCACTGCTAACTGTTGCATGTAGAGCAGACTGCCTTTTCTGGGCCTTAACCAAAGGTGATTTCTGATAAAGGCTAGAAAGATGGTCTCTTTTAATGTTACCTTCATGGCACAGAAGCCCATATCAAAAGTAACATCAAAAACCCTGGACCACCTGAGAGGAAACCGTGTGCTCCTCATGATAGCATTGCCTCAGTTTCCAGGAGATTGTGGGTTAGTATGGACAAGGCCTTGCACATCTATAAGATTTTTGTAGAAATAAGGGAATTGTATGGACATGCGTATAAATCAGATGAGCAGGTCTATGGCTGAGTGATGATGATCATCTGGAAGCATTGATGCCCATGAGAAGATATTTTGGTCATTCTGCTTTTATCACATCCAGTTCTGTTGATCTGTTTTCATATTTATACCTCTTCTTCCTACCTAGAGCTCAGGTTGGCTTATATTTGAGTTCTCTCATTTTATCCTCACAGCTATCTTTCCCGGTGATATAGGCTAAATCAGTGGTTGTGAACTGGTGGGATGCAGAGTTTTAATAACAATTATTCACTCTCATCCAATCCCAGTAACACAACTCATTTTTTAAAAATGGATTATACTTGTGTTTTATAGTTACCATAACAAGAACATTTATACTGAGCAGTATTATTATAATTTTCAACTACTAATGGAACTTTTTTTTTTTGCGTTGTAAAGCTATGGCAATAGAATTTACTCCAAATAATACTACCACAATTTTTCAGATCCTTAAAGCTTAACTGTAAATGATAACTATCCTAAGAGAATGTCTATAAACATATAAATGCCCTTGGGGAAAAGTGGACTTTTTGTTCCCATCATGGTGGGACCCCCAGGTTCTTTGATGTGAAGGGTTGAGAGCCCATTTATCTGGATTATGTCAAAGCAATCCTGGGAGCCAAGTATTTGAACCTGGGTCTCCCCAGTCAAAGCCCAGTGCTGTCCACCACCATGCTTGCCAACCACTCCTAGTTCATTCAGATGAAGAGTGATAAGCTCACCCTTGATGGCATTGGTAATAGTGTCTTTGAGTTTATGCCCTGTCTGCAAGATTGTATCTTTTGGTGCAAGCCTTAACATTTGTATTCTTTCAGGACAAGATTGCATGTAAGAAACATGATTTATTGTTTTGAGGAAGGGGGCTTCAAATATACAGGATCACCTAACAAAAACTGACCTACAATATCTAAACTGCATGTTACAGACTGTTTTAATAATGGACAACTGAAAGCATATTTCCCCTGTGCATTAACTCTTTACCTGCGCTATAAGAAGGTGAAAATTGGCTGATGTTACATTGACTGCTGTTGGCACTAAATTAGCAGAATAGTTGCTACCAAATGGTAATAGCATTATTAGTATTTATTGTTGTCAATTAATGGCAGAGAGCTTGCTGCTAGAGCAGATAGCCAAGGCCCTGCTCCATCCCCTGCCAATGAGTTGTGATTGCCATAAGGGAGCACTTTCTGGCCGAAAACTGTGAGCAGCACATCACTGTACCCCACCATTTAGTGCCGCTTCTCCCAGCCCTGATGGCAGCATTGTGCAGGAGCTAACTATACTGGAACTGTGCCACATTGGGGAAATTCACAGCTGGCAGGATCTGGCTGTAATCCAAGCAATGGCACGTAGGGGTCGGAACGCAAGAGCGTCTGGCGGTTATGCTCCATCTGTAAACCTGTGACTAATCTTCCCATGTAAACAAAGGCATGTTCCAAACTTCCACGCTCATGATTTGCCTAACCCCGTCAGTTACGTCTAGGGCTAAGGAGCATTCCTCATAGAAACAGTCTAAACAAGAAAGTTACTTTCATGGGCAAAGTTTTGTTTTGGCTCCCCACTCCCTCTTTTCTTAACCCATACTTTTCATGTGCTATATTTCACACACAGCCCAATTAATAAGCACCCAGCAAGGTGTAAGCTGTTTGAAAAGCTATATGTGATCAACTTTGGACTGCACGTGCTAGGGATGACTTGTGCATGGTATTCTCCCCTCTGAACCAAGGGCCCATTAATACCACAGTAGCGTTCATGAAACCATCCCCCTCAGGGCAGACATCTGCTTCCCCATCTGTTGTATGGGAAAGGAAATCAATGAGTATTATTACTGATACTGATTCTCTGGATCAGGATATAAGTCTCTAATCTGAGGCCAACGGGAAGCAGACTAGCACAGGCAAACAGTGAACTTAGGGCATAGCTTTATGTGACACATTTGATGTATGTCATGCTATGTTACAGCATGAGCTGCCACCAGGCCCCACAGGTGCCACAAGTGGGAGATCGCTGTGCTCTGGTTAGAGTGGCCTACCTGCCCTTATTTCCAGTCTCCCTCCTACCATGCAGCTGGCCAGCTGTTTGATTAAGTAAAGGCAAATCTATCACAGGCACAGTTGGGGCAGATCGTACTCTGTCAGATGCACAAGAATGCCATTTTCTCATACTTTGAGACTCCACTGTGTTTTAAAATAATATGATCTGTCGAGAAAAAGAATTTCCTCCTCTCAGAAGCTCAAGAAATACTTCCAGTGATGGCTGAACTGCTTTCCATTGACTTAGAGGAGAACTGCCACAGCTCAGGTCTTCTGTGTTAATGTCTTTAGGCACGTGAATAATCAAGTCAAGAGGCTGTGTTACATAAGAAACATGTATATGACAGCAAGCTTTCAGAAAAACCACGACAGCAAATCTGAGATAAATTGATATTTTTTGGAATTAATGAACTGGGAAATTGAAGTTTGCACCACTACATCAGAAATGTATTAATGTTTCTTGTACGTAAATTAACGAGAAACATCATCAGGACAAAATTTAAACACCAAAGGGTTCTTTGCCAGGAAGCTAACTAGAACATAATGACAAAATTTAGCTTCTCCCTCTTTTACAAGTCCAGCTTTATCTCCTTTGGTAGCAATTGTGCCTCAACAGCTTTCGATGTCTTGTGCAAGATAAGTGGGGGCAGAGCTGTACGCAGTATCCATCTTGCTTTAAAAATGCAGAGGAAATTGCATTCAGTAGCCCATTCTGCAGAATGGCACACAAAAAGCCCAGTGGCTTGCTCACCACTATTTTGCGCAACGATTGTGCAAGGCCATTTCCTTCACTTTTGCTTCTTCAAATAAGGACACTTCCCAGTGCCATTGGGTCCCAGGCAGTCCGAACAGATGACACAGCCTTATCCTGAATCAAAGCATTGGTCTATTGTAATCACTACTGTCTGCTTTAACTGGCAGTAGCTGTTCCATGTTTCAGGCAGAGATCTTTTACATCACCTGCTTACTTCCTGATATTTCAATTAGAGATACCAGGGATTGAACCTGGCACCTTCTGCATTCAAAGCCAATGATCTACCATTGAGCTGTGGCCCTTCTCCTATTATACTTAGCTTT
>NC_135376.1:64495000-64497500 GCF_049243985.1 Paroedura picta | reverse complement strand
CGTGATGCTGTGAAAAGCATTAAGCCAAGAACAGTTGCCTTCATATTTTTCTGTTAAAATAAATTTGTGTTCATTCATTTCATTTGTATTTCAAAAAATTGTTATTTGTTTGGACTTTTCATCCTTTTGTTATTTTGAGGAAAAGCATTGTTTATTTTTATATTATGTTTAAGTTATCAGAACAAATAATTTTGAAATAAAGTTGTTTGTTGTATAGTTAAAACAAAATTGTGCCACATGGCTGTAATAAATACTAGTAGAATACATGCATGTAATGCAGCCACAAGAAAAAAAAGTTCTATTTTGTGTCCGGATTTTTGTTTTTAAATTTTCTTCCTTCATCCATTTTCTCTCTTCCTTGTTTCTTTTATTAAAAAAAGATTGTAAAAAGTCATTTTTATCTGCCACCCATGACTTTGCCACATAGCTGAACTGTGTTTACTGAAGAAAAAGAATCCAGAAGCTTAAAGCTTAAATAAAATTCACTTCTGATGTTTTAATTAAAATGTTTGCCACATTAACTTCTCAGATGCCTTAAAAGTAGACTTCTTTGAAGAACTTTTGTGCTGTTTTATCACAGGCTTACACCACAATTGTTAATCACTCTTTCATTGGGATGGTTTATGGTGTACAAAAGCACAAACCTGGGGGTGCAATCTACCCATCTGCTATTGCTGTGCTTATTTTGTTTAGTTCAATGAGGTTTTCATCAACCCCATGGAAATGGCCAGCAGTAGCAGCACTGAGATTCTTGGTCAGTTGTATCCCTGGTATACAGCTGTGTCACTCCTTTGTGTGTCTGCTTTCTGCTGTACTCTACATACTCTGTAACCTAGCACTGTTTAAGAGGGAAAGGCTTCGTATTCAATTGGGATCATATGTGACTTTTATAAGTTGTTTTTATTTACAGAACTCTTGTTTTGTAGCAAGGCCTACAGCAATGACTGTAATTTGAAAACTGGAATGACCTCTTTAATATATTGTGCCTGTTAGTGCCAATCTTTAGACTGAGAACAACTAATTCCCCCCCTCACCCCTCTCTTTCTTTGCACTAAATGCTTTGTAAATGCAGCACCGCAAAACATTTTTTGCAAACTGCAGCAGAACTGAAGTTCAAAGCAAAAAGGAGGGACCACTTGTTTCTTTTTAAACAAAAAAATGCACATTTTCAGGAGATGTTTATAAAAGGTTTTAAAATTGTTCCAATATATCACAAATAATAAATGTATTTCACATTTATTTTGTGATAGCCAATAAGGCTTAGCTAAGTGGAAAAGCCTAAGAAGTCACTTTGAAACTGAATTGCCTCAGTTTTATTTTGTATAAGTAAGGTTTTGATCTTAAAAGAAAGGTCATGAATACATGTTAAGAAAGTTTGCAAGTTTCTTCATAAATGCAATCTGTTTGTGTTTTAGATTAATTAGTCAATGCACTCATGCTTCATTGTCTCCAAACTGAAAATTTCACTAAATGGTAGATTTTACTGTTAAAGACCCTACAATAAGATTGTTTTATCTGTACATTTTTTCAGATATTTAACTGTATAAAAATGTTCATTTTACACAATATTTAATTAAAGTATTTCTTGTCTGTGAATTTCACTTCTGGTAATTTTTCAGGTTTGATTATTAAAATAGCAAAGCACAACCAACAATAGTTGGGATTCTTAATTTCATTTTAAAGCCTTAGAATTTACCTTCAGCTTGGTGCTGATTCAGATGTGTGTACATCAGATATCTCATAGCCAGAACATGTCCGAATACATAAATATTGAGAACTGTGGTGTTCAGGCTTGTCTCAGATGGCACAAGAATTTTCCAGTGCCTCAAATATTCATCATCACCTGATGCTACAGTCACTCAGTGATGAGCATGTGATAAAAAGTGCAAGGTTACCTTCAGAGAGGGTACATCCAGGTACCTGATTTTTCTAGAGAATGATACATTTTCTGTTCTAGTGTCACGTTCATTGTGGTCCCCTTCATTCTGTGCTTTATTCAAAGATTGTTACAAAATACCACTTTGTCAAAGGTATTGAAAGAAATAATATGCATGGGAGGGAAAGACTGTTTTTACAAATGCGAAAGGAAAAAATATTTTCTTACAATTTTAAAATCTCCTGGTCTGTATCTCTGACCCAAAAGGAATATATGACCTTCTCTGTGAACAAAAAGAAGAGGTGTATGTGGGGCTGAGATAACTTTGAAACTGCTCTGTGAAAATAGCTCTATCAGGAGTGTGACTAGCCCAAGGTCACCCAGCTGGCTGCATGGGGAGGATGGCAGAATCAAACCCAATTCTCATTCTCCAGATTAGAAACCGCCAGTGTTACCAACTACACCAAGCTGGCTCTCCCATAAGTATAAATTCCATAATTTGAGTCCCATGAAACATTGACAGCATCTTCAATAATTCTGCAGACATCTTCAGTACTGTTCACTAACAACTACAGCAAGATTTTAGAAACTGATTAGTAATACACTGAAAGAAGCATGTAGTCA